>NC_050456.1:51625639-51808139 GCF_903995425.1 Onychomys torridus
GTGCCAAGAGCACCTGTTCCCTGTAGTGAACAGGTTTCTGGTGTGGCTGGCATTAGCCACAGAGAAACAGGTTGGAAGTCCAAGCCTGTGGGCTCATGGTCAGCAGCTACGGCACCAGCCTTGTGTTCCTTGCTCAGCACTCTATAACCTGTCCGGCCATTCTGACCCAGGATAGAAATTTCTTAGGATGATCCTACCTGCATAAAACCCATAGTCAAAATCTGTGTTACCTGCTCCCTGCTATATCTACTTTGTGGGGGGTAAAAGGTGTGTGCATGTATGGCTGGGTGCAGGGGACACCCACTTGTATGCATGTGAAAGCTAGCGTAGGATGCCAGGTATCCCATCCTATGACTCTCAATGTTATGTTTTGATCAAGGGTTTCTCACCAAATCTGGAGCTAGAGTGGTGACCAGTGAGTGCCTGGCCCTGCTCCTCACTTCACTGGAGTTATGGGGATAGTCAGCCCTATACATCCACACATATTCATTTATAGCTTTTTACTTGGATTCTGGGAATTAAAAGTGAGGTCCTCAAGCTTGAATACCAAGCCTCCATACCCACCGAGCCACCCTGCTACTCCCAGCCCTTGCGTTAGCCGTCTCTGAGTTTCACATTCGACCAATAGAAAATGCTTTGTCAAAGTAGCTGCCACCTTCATTGGCTCACTAGGGATAGAGATGGGGGGGGTGGCATGCCAAGCTTCCGGCTTGGATACCCCAATCCCACAGGCTGTCTATGGCCCTAGAAGCTGAGAGAGGTACTTTGTTCAGAGCAGACAGTTCTTTATCAGGCACAGTGCAGACTTCTGGATGCTCAGTTCATGGCAAGAGCTAGTAAAATGAAACCCAGATGTAGCTGGAGAGCTTTTCTCCAGGTCCCACTAAGCCCCAGCAGCCTGGTAGCCCACTTATAAAATGAACACACAGACACTTATATTATTTAAACTGCTTGGCCATTAGCTCAGGCCTGCCATTGTCTAGCTCTTACTCTTATATTCAGCCCATTTTTATTAATCTATACTTTGCCACATAGCTCGTGGCTTACCTGTACCTTACATCTCGCTTCTCATGGCGGTAGCTGGCCGGTCTCTCCCTCCGCCTTCCCGTAACCTGAATCCTCTTCTCTGCTCGTCCCGCCTATACTTCCTGCCTGGCTACTGGCCAATCAGTGTTTTATTTTAACCAATCAGAGCAACACATTTGACATACTTGAACATCCCACAACACTTCCCCTTTTCTTTTTTTCAAAAAGCAAGGTTTTAACTTTTATATAGTAAAATTCTGTGTCCTGTAGAATGTCTGGCAGTTTCCTCTGTGAAGCAGGTACCTGAAGGACCATTTTGCCAAGCAAAGTTCAGTGGTCACCTTTCTATGGATCAAGCAGTCCAGGCAAGAACAGTTTCTTGCCCAAATGGCTATTTTTGTCAAGGTGAAGATAAATTCCATATGGAGTGTCTTTGATGCCCATCCTCCTCTCTGAAGTAAATCGGTGCTGTCAGAGGCAGACATGTCTCACTGTCCAGAAAGTCTAAATTTTTAAAATATTTTAAATGCCATATTCTGTAGGTCTTTGAAGTATTTGAAGACTAGAGATAGTTATAATTTCCTTAGTTATGATAAAAGATAAGTTAGATATAAAAACCTTAGACTCACAAATATAAGATAGATAGGTTATCCTCCTTAATATTGTAGCTGTAATTCTTGCTTGATAATTGTTTTGTTATATGTAGTTTTACTATGTTAAAGTTAAAACATTCCTTTTTGAAAAAAAAGAAAAAGGGGAAATGCTGTGGGTGATTCATTGGTAAATAAAACACTGATTGGTCAGTAGCCAGGCAGGAAGTATAGGCAGGACTAAGAAAGAGGAGAATTGAGAGAACAGGAAGGCAGGAGGGAACACTGCAAGCCGCCGCCATGACAAGGGAGATGTGAGGTACCACAAGCCACAAGCCACGTGGCAAAGTATAGATTATTAGAAATGGGCTGAATATAAGAGTAAGAGCTAGACAATGGTAGGCCTGAGCTAACGGCCAAGCAGTTTAAATAATATAAGTATCTGTGTGTTCATTTTATAAATGGGCTGTCGGACTGACAGGGCTTGGTGGGACCCAGAGAAAACTCTTCAGCTACACCTGGAAGACATGGTGGGCATGTACTTCAAGCCCTCTAGATCAGCAGTTCTCAACCTGTGGGTCACAGCCCCTTTAGAGGTCGCATATCAGATGTTCTGCACATCAAATTTACATTATAATTCATAACAGTAGCAAAACTAACATTATGAAGTAACAAAAATAATAATAATTTTATGGTTGGAGGTCATCACAATATGAGGATGTGTATTAAAGGGTTGCAGCCTTAGGAAGGTTGAGAACCACTGCTCTAGATGAATATGTTATGCAAAGGGACATATGGCAGTCTATAGTAAGAGCAAGGACTTTTCTTTGACTATAGCTCCCAAGGAGTTAGGTTTCTTTTTTAAATAAACCATCCAGTTTGAATATTATTAAGCTGCATTAAGAATTTTTTAAACCACGTGAATATTGGCCTCTCCTACATTTTATTGCTTTTTTTTTTCCAGATGCCTCCTCTGTAACAAATTCACCAGCAATTACCTCAGTCAACTTTTCTTGATTTATTAGCTTGTTCCAAGTTCCAAACCATTTAGCGATATCTCTTCAGAGACACAACCACTCTTTCTTTTAACAGTAATTTCATTGGTACTGATAGTCCTCAATGTGTGACAAGGTTATATCCTGATATTCCCAATGTAACCTGAAAATATCCCACATCAAAATACACATCCACCTACCAGAATCCCTCACTTAGCAACTCGGCACACTGCACGGTATTAATTCTTTCCCCTAGTGAGCTTGTGGGCACCATGGCTCGCTGCCACTGCCCAGCCTCCCAAGAGAGTGACATTTCACATCTCACCAGCCTAGGAAATGATGAAAAATGTGCAAAATGTGCAATCCATAACTGTGGTTTCTAGTACATCCATTCAGCTTCCCCACTGTTGTTAAACAGAAAAATCATAAAGTCAGACCAAAGGTCTGGAGTGTGTCTGTGTTGTTGTTGTTGTTGTTGTTGTTGTTGTTGTTGTTGCTGTTGTTGTTAAAATAATGAGTACACCTGAACTGACATAAGCAGATTTGGGGACAACCACAGCCCACAGCTGGCCCTGGTCGGCACAGACCGTAGAATACAGGAGTGTGGGCATACTGGAAAGAAAGATGCTAGCCACAGGGTTCCCAGCATCTTAGGCTTCCAGGAAAAAAAAAAAAAAAACAAGTCAGTCATTTGAACCAGCAAGGCATTGCCTAGCGGGCATAAGAAAGGTGGCAGGCCACTGGGCAGGCCCAGGCTGTGGTCCATCCTCATGGTCACTCACAATAGTCACCTCCTGCTTCTGCTTCTTGCACTAAAAAGGAAGACAGCACTGACGAAGCAGAGATAGAGAGGAAAGGTGAAGGTTGTGTTTGAGAAAGAACATTCTGGCAATGTGGGGCTAAGAACTCTTCCTTGGACAGGCCTAGATTGTCCTTCCTTTTCTCTGCTCTTTCTCTGGCAAAACAGGCCTGGGGTTCAGGGGCAGGGCTGCAGCTGGGTAAGACACAGCCTGTGTCCCTAAAGAGCCTTCAGCCTCAAGCAGGGGACACTCCAGTTAACGGGAATGCAGTGAGACTGGGTTGTGTCCTTGAGGGTATATGGATGCTCTCTGGAATATATCAGTGGGACTGAGGGGGGGCGGTGATGTAATGTGAAATGCTTGCTGTGTGAGTATGAGGGACTTCAGTTCCAGCCCCTCACCCACATGAAAAGCTGGGTATGGTGAGGCACACTTATAAACCCCATGCTAGGGAGGCAGAGAAAGGAGGATCCTGGCACTCATTAGCAAGCCCCGTGCCCCAGTGGGAGACCCTGTTTCAAGACACAAGAGGGATAGTACCTGAAGAAAGGCACTCTGCATGCAGAGCTAAGAGTGGTGGCCTCGTAAAGCTTGTGGGAGAGAGGAGAGGAGGTTTGACAAGACGAGATGGGATTATAAAGGGCCGTGGTGTTTGCACCCTAGAGACTGTCTCTCCTCTGTTGTCACTGAGGATGCAATGCAGGTCATGGTCATGCTTGTGAAAGGTCACACTGGGCAGAGGGTGTTCAGTGCATAGCAGAGGGAAGGAGGGGGGGTGACAGAGGTGATGACATCCACTTGAAAAGCTGTTCCTCTTGGACAGCTGCCCATTGGCATGGTCTAGGTGAGCTGCTCATTGGCATGGTCTAGGTGAGCTGCTCATTGGCATGGTCTAGGTGAGCTGCTCATTGGCATGGTCTAGGTGAGCTGCTCATTGGCATGGTCTAGGTGAGCTGCTCATTGGCATGGTCTAGGTGAGCTGCTTATTGGCATGGTCTAGGTGAGCTGCTTATTGGCATGGTCTAGGTGGCTATCTTAGTTAGGGTTACAATTGCTGTGATGAAACACATGACCAAAAACAAATTGGAGAAGAAAGAGTTCATTTGGTTCACACTTCTACATTGCTATTCATCATCAAACAAAGTCAGGAAAGGAGCTCAGATAGCACAGGATCCTGGAGGCAGGAACTGATGCAGAGGCCATAGAGAGGTGCTGCTGACTGGCTTGCCCCTCATGGCTTGCTCAGCCCGCTGTCTTATAGAATCCAGGACCACCAGCCTGGGGATGGCACCATCCACAAAAGGCTGGGCTCTCCCCCATCAGTCACTGATTAAGGAAATGCTCTACAAGCTTGTGTACAGCCCAATCTTAGGGGAGGCCTTTTCTTCATTGAGGTTCCCTCCCCGCCTTTAGCATATGTCAAGTTGACATGTAACTAACCAGCATAGTGGGTGACTGGGTCCATTCCACGGCACTGCTGGCTTTACATGGTGGTTCCTCTTCTTCCGCAGCCATCTACCTCTGTAAGAGGACAATGCAGAACAAGGCGAGACTGGAACTGGCAGATTACGAAGCAGTGAGTACGGTGACTCCCAGGCCGGGGCGGGAGGAATGTCCGCTCCGCAGCTTTGTGGAAGCCCAGGGTTTTCCCTTCTTCTCCCTGCACTCCCTTCCAGGCGGTAGGAAGGATGTCTCCTCTGTTCCTTCTTTATTGATCCTCTCGCCATGGCAGTCAAATTGCATCCTTGTATAAATAACTCTCCAACACCCACAGCTAAAAATAAACTGTTCAAGTGGGTCCTGGTGGAACATACCTGTAATCTCAGCACCCAGGGAACTGAGACAGGAGTATTGTGAGTTTGAGGCCAACCTGGGCTGTGCCAGCCTGGGCTATGTGGTGAGACCCTGTCTCATATATACTTTAATCTAGATAAGTAAGTAAACGGCATAAAGATGGGTACAGAACTTATACAGCTATTTCACCAAAGAGGACAAAAGTTGACAGATAAACACAGGAGAAGATGTTCAACACCCTTAGCCATCTGAGAAACAGATTGGATCCATGGTGAGGTGCCATTACGCCTATTAGAATGGCTAAGATGGAAGGTATGGCTGATGCTGAGTGACAGTGAACATGTGGGGCACGTTCTTTTCTATTACTGGGAGAATGGGGAAAATGGTACATGTTTTGGCAATTACTTATAAAGCTGAATATACAGTTACCACATGCAATCAAGTAGAGAAATTAGAATCTATTTCACATCAAAATTACCATGCTACTGTCTGTGTTAGCTTTATATGTGGTGCCCCAAGGCTGAAAACAACCCAAATACATCTTAATAGACAAAGTGAGACCTAACTTACTAAGCACATCCTGCGATGTACTTAGTTAGTACCCTAACTAACTAGGTACACCCATACAATGGAATAGTATTCTGTAGTAGAAAGGAATTGATTCTTATTATACACTACTTGGTAAGTATCAAAAGCATCGTGTTGAGTGAAAGAATCCAGTCTTAAGCAATCCATCCTATTGTTTGATACTCTTGCAAAGACAGCACATATATCATGAGGGAAAACAGATCAGTAGCTATGGTTATAGATGGGTTGGGGTATGACCATAAAGATATCCCAAGGGACTTGGAGAAGTAATGGAACTATCCTGAATCCTGATTCTAGCGTGTAACTGTATCCATGTGTTGGGCATTCACATTTTTTTTTTCTGAAGGAAAACTGTCAGTTATTCTGTACAACAAGTTTAAGGTCAAAATTTTAAATTTCACCTTTATATCCCTCTCCTGAGCTTAGTAGTAGAGACAGAATCCAAGAACAAAATTCCATCCAGAAAACAAGACAAGACACCCATGGCAAAGGAAGTCTCTTTTCCCTGCCCACTGACCTTCCTCTATCTTTGTCCATAAGATGTCTTTCCTTGCAAGAATTAAACATTCCACCTCCTCACTCTGGTCTAGCCCACCCACTTGGCAGAGTTTGGAAGGGAAAAAAACACAAAGATTCACCTATCATTGTGAATATGTGTTTAACTTCTGGTTGCAGAATCTTTCCCCCACTCCACATTTCACAGGCAACACAGAGAACCAGGGAAGTTGGTTATGTGTTCATGTACCTCCCCCCCACCCCCCCCCACACTCCCCACATGCATACTATGTGTGGTACAGGTGTTGATGAACTGAACCAACTAAAGAGTGGCAGCTAGGGGACACGAGATAATGTTAAGGATAGTGAAGAATCTTTCCTTGACACTAGAGTATCAACAGCATTGTCAGACCTACCACCTTCCCAAGGTCCCTATCTGCCTCAGAAACACAATGAGGCTCTTCTCTGCTAGGCTTTGCCTCTCCTGAGTCCCCATGCCCAAATCTAGCCAGTCAACTAGACCATGGCTCTCCTCACCACCACCCAAAGGTAAAAGCATAGCCAGTGGAGAGCAGGGCTTAGACATGGCATGCTGCCTTCTTTGAGCCTGTTGGTATCACAGACTTGTGTTTGGGAGGCAGAGTAGAGAAGGATGCTAGGGGATTGCCTAGGAGCTCAGGATCTGGTTAATGTTTGCATATCACATCGCATGTTGGACCATCCTGTGTGATTGTCTCCTAACCTGCAACAGTGTGTCTGTGACTCTTTACAGGTCCTACCTGTGTGTCCTGATGTCCCAAATAGCCATATCACTTCTCTTTGCAACTGGCTGTTTTTCTTGCTGCATGCCCAAGGCAAACAGCTTTACTATGACCACGTGACTTCCCTAGCATGTCAGTAAGGTTCCCGGATCTTCTGTTGTTCTTGCCCGGGTTTCTATATCTTAGGGAATATATCACACAGAAATGGCACATCAACTTCTGGTGTGTTTTATTCAGTTTTCAGGTCTTTTGCCCCACAGTGGTCTGTTTTGATATTTGTAAAGCATACAGCACAAAGAGTGTTTTTTTTTTTTCCAAGATTAAGTTCTTCATAAAAATGCTCAGAAACTACAAATGCATTTTGTTTCTAAAGCATACTAACTTTATTAAAATGTTCTGGCTTCATATATTCTTTGTAGGAAACAAAAATTCAAACAGCATAAACAAGAGAGAAAATTACCTATGATTCTCCCACTAAGTTTTTTTATATATAGTTTTTTTTTTTTAACTATTCCTTCTAATCACAGACTGTAACATCTAGGGAATCATTCTATGTTAGTAATACTAACTAGATTGCCATCTTAATAGCTGCCTAGTATTCCACAGCATGACAGAGTCATAGATCAGTGCTTCCCTGAGTGATTGACATTCAGGTATCACCAGCCAGACTTCCTACAGACAGTGCAAGTGTCAAAGGAATAGTTCCTTTAAAAGCAGTTGTTCCCCAAACCTTAGTGCAAATTTGTATGTTCCTTAAACAGGGCTTTTTTTTATATTAATAACCTACTAATGAGGGTAATCAATTAGTGTTGGCATGAGCTCTATGGAAATACATGCCATAATACAGGCTCCAGTCCTGCATTAATCAGAATTAGGGAGATCATTAGAGGTCTGTCAAACGCCTCTTCTCATTGTCCTGAGGCTCCAGTAGAAAAGTCTACAGGCTGAGAGAAAAACATCTCTCCCCTTTCCCTCTAAAGATGGTCCTAGATGGAGGATGATCCTTTCTTCTTTCCTTCCTTCCTTCCTTCCTTCCTTCCTTCCTTCCTTCCTTCCTTTCTTCCTTTCTTTTTATGTTTCTGACTTTTTTCCCCTTCCATGAACATCATAAACAGTCACTCTTCGGTCTACTTCTGAATCCTGATCTTAGAAAGTACCCATGTAAAGCACTCTAGGTTCCCCTTTCCTGTAGCCTCCCCAGCTCCCCACTGGAAGAATTATACTCAAGAGTTCCATCCCAAGCTTTGCTCTGGAATGACCCTGACATTCTTTCCCCAACAGAGACCAGTCAACATTTCCAGTAGCCTCTATATCAAGCTTTATGTGACTTGTGTTCTCAAAATAACACCCAAGAAGAGATGAATCAGGGTGAACCAGGGACTTCAAACTTAATGTTATAAATGAACATTAAGAGTTAAGCAATTCAATTGGGCCTGGTGCAAAGTCAAATTTGGGTTCATGTCCACCAGCTTTAGTATGAGACACTGCTATTTTGATGGGAGGGAACCAAAAAAGATGGCTGTCTTGTGATAAGCATGGACGTCGGTATATTAGCTTATGATGATTAATACCTTCTTACTGGTTTTTATTTCTCACCAGGAAAATTTGGCAAGACTCCAGAGGGCCTTTGCAAGGAAGTGGGAATTCATCTTTATGCAAGCAGAGGCACAAGTGAAGTAGGTGGATGCAACAGGGACTTCTGGGAGAGGAAAGAACTCTCTAGAGTTCTCTGGAGGTGCTGTAAGGGTGTGGTGGCCAAAGTGAGGTTTCTACCCAAATTGGTCTCTCTCAACCCCCAGGAGAGACTGAATAAATAATAGGAAGACCCTCATGAACAGGTTTCACGGCTAGAACTGAGGTCTTGCTAGGACAATTTCATCAGACAAAGAGAATCCTGTCAAATGCAGAACCGAAAAATGCACCTGTTTGCCCAGAGATTTCCATAAGATGTCTGCGCTCAGAGACTGGAAAACCCCAGGCCAGGGGCACTGTAAAGCTACAGGCCTTGAGTCCACAAGATAATGTGTTGAAACTTGAGGAGGGTACCTTAGTTACGTTTCTCAATACTGTGATAACTTCAAAGAAGAAAGGTTTACTTGGGAGTGTCGTTTGGGGATGGGGGTTTGCTATGTCATGGTGGAAGATGTGGTATGGTCGTGGGAGTGTGTGGCAGTGGCTACTTACATGGTGGATTATCAGGAAGCTGAGGAAGCTAGACCAGAAGCAGGTCTAGGCTATGCCTCCAAGGGCCTGCCCCCAAGGGACCCACTTCCACTACAGGCCCCACCTTCTATTGACATCACACTCCCCCCCAAACAGCTCCAATGTTTGGGACCAAGTGCTCAGAAGCCTATGGGGGGCCTTGTATTTATCTCAGAAGAGAGGGAAGTTCACTCTCGTCATCTTCCATATAGTAATGAAGCTGAAAACTAATGGAAACATAAGGCACAGAATTTAGACTTCTGGGTTCAGTGCTGAAGCTACGTCATGAGGCATGGCTTAGGAGCTGTGTCTTTCCTGGGCAGAGGTGGGTATCTACAGGATCACTCTGCCGGAACAGAGCTGACTCGCCCCATAAGCTTACCTCAGAGAGCTGATATCCTGAGCTTGGGCTAACCCAGAAGGACCAGTTTGAGTTTTCTCATTTCCTCCCTTCCAATCTCCCAGTAGGTTAGCTCATTCATCTTCCTCAAAGGGCACAAGAGGTGGAACAGAATGGAGATTGCTTAAGGAAGCATGAAACATGGGGAATGAATGCCCCACCCCACCCACCCACCCCCAGCCCATAAACAGAGTTGTCACCTAGGCCCATGGAATTCTGGGACATGGAATTGCTATGATAGGATCTCCCTTTTTCCTCACACGGATGGTATCTAGCTTAGCCAGCAGTGCCAATAGGCAAAGGAGGACAGAAGAGGGGTGGGAAGGAGGCTAAGCTGGAAGGAGGAGGGACCTTGTCTCTGAGAACCCCTTGTAGGTGTACAGGCCCCACACAGCTTCCAAGAAGCCCTTTCATGCTCTGGGGGTGGCCCCACTCAACACCTAGGGTCAGATTTGGGGGGTGTGGGTGAGTTAGGTCACCAATGGTCACCATTGGAAATGAACTGAGGCCATCTGGTCCAGCAGCCTGCATGCCATCATTGTGTCACCATCCCGCCGTCATCTCTGCCTTTCCCCTGTCCATGATGCCAGCCACCTGCTGGTTCTTTCCCAACGCAGTATTCCCAGATGTCCCCAAGGGAAGGCAGACACCAGATACTAGGTCCTAACAGTGACTGCAGGAGACCATCTGGGAAGTAAAAGGTGGGAGAGCCGGTGGGAAGAGGTGCTCAGGTCTGGATGGACTGAGGCAGTATCTAGATGCTCACACGTCACTGGGAAGCAAAGAGAAGCATGGATTAGCTCTCCCAGAATCCAACGGCATCAAGCTATAAAGGGGAGGGGAATACTGTCCCTTCGTACATATGTGGCTTTTCTCCATTAACTTTTCTGATTAACTCTGTGATTATATAATAATTGTGGGCCATTTAAGCACACAGCAATTATCACAAGAACCACAGGGTGGTTATGGGTTTATTTCAGTCCAGTAAACTAAAGGGCTCCCAAGAGAGCGGAGAACCACAAATCACATGGCAATTAATCCGAGTTGCTTTTTACTTAGATGATGTGAAATGATACATGCTTGGGGGGGGGGGGGTTCTTCTTGTGGGCTCCCGATCAGAACATACAGAATCTGGCTTTGCCATTAATAATTTCCCTACTGCAGTTGGTGCCTTTCCCAACTGAGGCTGGTGATATTTGTCACTGGGGTCTTGTCACAGGCTAGGGCCACTACTATGCCTTTAGAAATCCAGATTGTAGCAGGAATCTTAACAGTTCTTATTCATAAAAACAAACCTGGAGCCAGGTATTGGGGTGAATGCTGGAAGATCAGAGAAGCTACCTCCCCTCGCCAGTTCCTCAGCTGATCCTGTTTCCTCAGACCGGAAGCCTCTGTGTCCTCATCCAAATGAATCTCAGCTGAATTGCTACTCCAAAGTCTAAAAGCTTAACCAGCCAAATGCTCCTAGTTTCTCGTCCTCACGCCTTATATATCTTTCTGTTAACTACCATCACTCCCTGGGATTAAAGGTTCACTTTCTGGGATTAAAGGCATGCATGAGTCACCATGCTTGGCTGTATCCTTGAACAGATGGATTTCTGCCTCTGGAATGCTAGGATTAAAGGCGTGTGCTACCACTGCCTATCCTCTATGTTTAATATTGTGGCTGCTCTGTCTCTGACCCCAGATAAGTTTATTAAGGTGCACAATATTTTGGGGAACACAATACCACCACACAGATGGTTTAAATGACTCTCAAAACACATAATTGGAGTATTTTACAGACATTTTAACTGCTGTTTACACTTTCATGTCTGAGATGAAGCATTGGCAAACAGGTGGCAGTGTCCTTTCTTATCAAGTCACACAGGCAGAATTGGCTCTGGAGTAGGGGCAGACCGATGGAGAATTCGGTCCTTAGTAACCCAGATCTTAATACCTCTTGTAGGCAACTCTGTTTCTGCCTACTCTTCCTGCCTGCTTATTGTGTTCATGGCTCACAAATGATAGCTCATAATCCAACCTAAAACAAGCTCTTGCCACGTTTGGAGGTTGTGAGGGGCCACATGGGGGGCAATAGTCTTAGGTTCAACCTTAGCCCCTAGGATCAGAAGAGCTGAGGAGACAGCAGAGAAAAAAGTACAAACACTTCTCACTTCCTCTCTTTACTCTTTCAGGATTGATCGGAAAAAGGATAAGACAGAAAGGAAAATTTTGGATAGTCAAGAACGGGCCTTTTGGGATGTCCACAGGCCAGTGGTGAGGAAGTTCTGCTTGGTTCCCTGCGCTGGATCTGCCCATTCATTCTTTAGGACTGTCTTTAGTGACCAAGTGACTCTTCCTTAAGATAGTTGCTAAGCTTTGTGAGATTGCTCTTTCCATTCCTTCATATTCTCTCCGTAGATCTTCTGGGGGGATGTCAGTTCCATCTTTTAAAAATTATACACTGGGAAAAATGTAGGACTGGAAATGGGGAAACAATGGGAATGCAAGAGAGGAATTTTGGAGTCCCAAAGTCTCCATTCCTCCAGATTAGCAATGTTCATGTCTGCCACCATTAAGCCCCAAATCTTAAGATATTCTTTTCATATACTGTTAAGCCTTGTCATCTACAGTAGTTAGTGTCTATAAAGTCTTTGAAAACTCTGAGTTAATGAATATTGAAGAATTGCTCCTGGGTGAGCTAACTTCCTTCCAGAAACTGTTCACATATTTTGATCTCCATATTTGTGTGAAGACACTATATTTAATATATGATTCTGATTCACTGTATTGAACCCACAACTGGCAGAACTGTATGTAGTTCAGGCCAGATCACAGCCATTCTGTTTTCACCTGTGGCACATCGGAGTCATCTTCACCTTTAGAACATTACACAATGCCCTGCTTGCAGACGCCTGAAAATGGAAAAGTCACCAAGATGAACACAAAAATGTAGAAAGCCTGGCACCAAATAAGCCCTCTAAAGGCTGCTTTATGTAGTGGAATAGGAAGGCAGAGCTTCTCCCTGTTCAGCCTCATCTAGGCATGGTTATGTAGGGTGACTCAAAATTATTGCTCTTCTCCACAAGTCTGTAAATGGTCATTACACTCTGAGAACATTGATTTGCACGTTGCAAAGAAAATTCAGCAAGTAGATGAATTCACAAATCAGTACAGAATGAAGCTTGACTGTGTCTCTGATTTCACATTATTAAAACAGATCCTAATTGCCCCCGGGAAATGGAATTGAAAATGAACAGACTATTTCAGCCTTCCTAAAAACTGATTAAAAGCAACAATACCAAAACAACAATAACAACAACAACAACAACAACAACAAATCCTGCCTGTCCTGGCATGGGAATTTTTTTTTTTTCAGATGGTTAGAGATGTAATACAACAAAGGCTATGCTCAAAGCACTGTGGCCACTTGAAACATAGGTTTGATGGCAGAAATGCATATTAGACCCTCTATAAGGAATCCTGAGTATAAGGTCATATTTTGTATTTCTGGTGAGAACTCCACACAGGAACATGCATTATGGCAAGAGAAAAATATTATGCATTAGCTGCAAAGGGAAGGATTAGGTCTGATGGTATTGCTCAGATTCAATTGGAAGCATAATTTTCACTTAGTAATTTATACTATTTTTTTTCCCTCTCAGCCAGGCTGTGTGAACACAACGGAAATGGATATCAGAAAATGTCGACGTTTGAAGAATCCTCAAAAGGTTAAAAAGGTTCGCTGGTTTGGTTGAATTACCACTTCCTGGTGGGGCTAGTTTGTCATTCTGCTTGCACTTTATCTTTTGAAATCATTTTATTCATAAATTCTAGAAATATTTGTTGGGTGCCTGGTGTATTCTAAGTACCAGACAAATTGTTGAGGTGGAGTTCCAGATCTCGGGATCCCACAGTCTTGAAGAGAATGAAACCAGAGCACAGGCAACGGGACTGTTGTGCTGTGTTAGGAAAAATGGGAAAGTGCAGGAGCCCCTGGAGGTGCAGCTAAGACAGAGTGTGGCTCCCCAGAGGCTTTATATAAGCAGGGTCCCCTGAGACAAAGAGTAAGCAGCCACTGGCTCTGGGGAGGCTGTGGTGAAGAAAAGAAAGAACTAGAATAAAACATAGACGAGCCTGCAGGCACAAAGGGCTTGGTTCTTAGAAGCAAATGGGAGAGTTTAAATAGAGCTAAATTGTCAAAATCCACATCGCTATCTTGCCCTACTTTGAATGACCCCAGAATTCCTTGTATTTCACTAGACTAAAACGGGTAGTGGCCACAGCATCCCCATGGAGACCATACTCAGACTACCTCCATCAATACGTTTGCCCTCTCCAAAGACCATGCTACAGGAGAACATGGCTGTGCTCTTAACACTAATTTCAGAAGGTTAGAGTATGTGCCCACATGTCCCCAAGTCACATAATGACCAAGTATGAATCCAGAGCTCTTCAGATCAGAAGTGTTTCAATGTTTGGAATACTCGAATATGCCTATCAAGCTTAGAGGGTAGGACCCAAGTCTGAGTATAAAACTCACTTGTTTCATATCCATCTTAAGTACATAGCCCAAAGATAATAGTACATAATATTTCCAATGGTCCTGGGTTCTGATCAGAACCTATTCCATGAGATGAGGTGTAGAATTTTCCTCTTGTGGGATTTGGGATTTGAGATTTAGGAGGATTTCAGATTTTTAGAGAGGAATTAGTGTGTGTGTGTGTGTGTGTGTGTGTGTGTGTGTGTGTGTGTGTGTGTGTGAGAGAGAGAGAGAGACAGACAGACAGACAGACAGACAGACACAGAGAGACTGAAACCCCAGGTACGTACTTCTTGAGTTTACTTATGTAATTTGTTCATTGGGTAAATAACAATACCCACTGTGCTGTGTTTTAAACCTCTAGTTATAACTGTTCTTACTTAGTCTTTAAGGACCCCTAATTCTAATATTCCAGAATTTTATGAAGCTCTGTGTAGTCATCTGAGCCCTTGTGATTGTATAGTTGCATGTCCTTCAGGGCTGTTTCTTTCCCTGATTATAACACCATGAACAACTTGACAGCAGCCATAACTGTGGACTTGTATAGAAACTGAGGCCAGAAAACTGCTTAACTTAGAAGGAGCACTAGTCAGGAAGCCTGGCACCTCACTGTTACACCAGGTGGGCATGACATCTGCTGACCAGCAGGAAACCCATAGGGAAATTTTTAATGTACCTTTCAGCTATGTTCTTGAGCTCAGTGTTGACCCCAAATCACCTGGGGTATTTGTTTAAAGTACAGACTCCCAAATCCACCCATGAGAATCCCGAGTCAGTCCGTCTGGGGTGGGGTTCAGCCATGTACTTTTCTATGGAGGACCCCCGAGTGATCTTTGAAGTTAGTTGGCCTCTGGGCTGTTAAGAGAAACAATGCTACACAAGGAGACCATTTCCTCAAGGAAATGAAGGATTTTTCCTGCTGATGTAACCCAAAAAGGATTTGGTCCCTCAAGAAGTCTACCACAGGAGAAATGCAAACAGGCCAGAGGCTGGATGCCACCAAGACAGTTGAAAGAATGAGATGATGGTTTAGCTCCTGATCCGCCCACAACACTGAGGGTGTGTGATTTGGATTTTTGCTTCTTCTTCTAGTCAGTGTATGGTGTGACTGAAGAGTCCCAGTCACAGAGTCCAGTGCACATACCAAGCCAGCCAATCAGAAAAACAACAAAGGATGACATTCGAAAACAGGTGAGTGAGTGGGTGTGGCACTCCTAGTGTGATCCATGGACAGCAGGACCCAGCTGTTGGATGACTTGATCTGTGTGTCACACTTCCCAAAAGCTAGAGAAATTCTCCACCAAGCTTCTCTAGCAGTTATTAAAAGGGGTGTGACTGAGCTCTCCCATTGGCGTGCTGACTTTTGAGGTGAAGGTCTCCCACTGCCTGCTGTGGGAACTAGAGGAGAGGTGAATGTCCCATCCTTGAGAACTCAACATTATAATGAATTTCCAGAGTGCACCAGTTCAAGATTACTCCCTGTATATTTCTAAGACTCAAAGAGAACGCATAAGAATAAAGAGAGCCCCATCCCAAAGTCATTGCAGCACCCTTTAGTTACATATTATTTTCTGTCATGATGAGGAAGCCAGGTAACAGAGTGGCTGAAGGCATTGCTCCCTTCTGAAGCCTACTCTTTATTATGCCTTCCTGGCTTCTCACAGGGGTTGGGCAAAGGAGTAACTTGAAATGCCTTTCCTTGACAAGCTTACGGTTAGGTGGGAAGAAAGAAACAGACAGATGCAAAATAGCTATTCAATGTTTCTAGTCAGACACCAACAATACATGGGTGCAGTTTACACATGGAAACCAGGCAGAAGAACTGTTGCTGGGGCATAGTGCCAACAAAGATTTTTATAGTATACATATTGTCTGTCCATTCTGTTGCCAAGCTTTGGAGACTTCATGCTGTCCTTTGAGTGGAAAATTTGGGGGGAAAGTAAAGATTAAATGATAGTTATGAACAGGTGAAAATTAGATGTAAGCTAAATTGTATTCGAATCTTCAGTGTGGCAGGGATTTCCAAAAGGGCAAACTGGTTGTAGGAGTTCCAGCTACAGGGTGGGGGTGTTGTCTGAGGAGGTGCTCAGACCTCGGTGTGACTGCAGGATTTGAGTTCGTGGGATGAAGGGAAATCAAGTTCTGTTTTGGCCTCAGCACCCATGTTCTCTCTTTCCACCAGATATCATTTTTGAACGCACAGATTGACAGACATTGTTTGAAAATGTCCAAAGTGGCTGAAAGGTATGCTTCCCCCAATGGAATTGCCATGTGCATATTTTATAAAGGGAAATGTCACAGGGTTCTCCTCAACAAGTGTGTTCAGCTTCAAGAGTGGGGCTGTAGATACTCCTTAAATCTGATGTGTAAAGCCTGTGTGAGCATAGCTAAGATAGCAGGCCTCCTTTACGCAAGACATGCTCTCTTGCTTAAGCTTCCACCTTTGGACCTTATCAATCAGGGAAGAATGCCTTTAAAAATCTCCATCATGGGCCTTTGTCTTCAGTCCTTTGAATCAAATGGAATCATGCCCTTTTCAGCTGTAAAATGCCCAGATTCATTTTATAGGGGAAAGACGTCATGTGTCCCTTTGAGGTACTGGCCACATAAACAGCAGAGGACTAGATCCCGGAGAAGTGTTCCTCCTCCACATACCATCAACCACTGGACGGCACTGAGTGAACTGTGCAGAAAATAGCTGGCCCTGAGGCCTGGCTTCTGCAGCAGCCCCTGGACTGTGCCTCCACACTGGAGCTGGTTCCACTCCGATACCCTGTGGGAGATCTATTTTATCAACTAAATGGTCTGTTTTTGAACACTTCAGTAAAGAGACCACCTGGGGATTCTGTATGGAATGAATCTAATCAGACAGCCAGAACTTAATACTTGTTCATTCCTAGAATGCTGTTAATGCACCGCCCAATTTTGGAAGGGATCCAGGGTATAAGTCAGGCCTTAGTATGTTTTGCATATCAGGTAAACTGAGTCCTTTAAGTTTAGATTATACAGGATACTGGCTGTGTGACCTACCACTAAGGCTCTCTCTGCTGGCCCCTGGGTTAAGCTGCATCTTCTTTCTGAATAAATAATGACAAATGGGAACTTAGAAAACCCCAACCCCAAATCCAAAGCCTGGATTACTGCTGTGCTTGGGACACCAAGGACATTGTGGGTTTGGGCTTATGGCGTCGTATATGTCTACTTGCATGTGTCTTGTATGTGTATGTATGTACTCCCTCTTACATATTTGTTGTTATTCTGGTATTAGGATTTGAATCTCACAAACTATGAGCAAGCAATCTACTACTAGCCTATATCCCAAGATCTCTGTTTACTTTTTTTTTTTTTTTTTTTTTTTTTTTGAGATGAGGATCTCATTAAGTTACCTGGAATGTCTTTGAACTCTCTCTATAGTTCAGGCAGGCCTTGATCTCAGAATCTTCCTGGCTCAGTCTCCTGAGGAACTGGGATCCCCCCTACAGGTCCAGTCTATTTGTATTCATAAAGATACTTTTTTATTTTTAGTTGTGAGTGCTTGTGTGTGTGTTGGGGGGGAAATATGCATGTGAGTGCAGCTTTCTGCAGAAGCTAGAAGAAAACATTGGGTTCCCTGGAGCTGGAAGTATAGGTGGTTGTTAGCTGCCCAGCGTGGGTGCTAGAAACCCAGTTGGGGTTCTCTACACACATAGTGCATGTTCTTAATAGCTGAGCCATCTTTCTATCCTGTTGGTACTCTTAAAAATGGAGTTAGTTATTGACATTCTGGGCCAGACAAGTGTTTGCATTTTTAATGTCTTGTGCAATATAAGATAAAACAGTATTTGTAACTTCTGTCCACTAGAGGCCAGTAGTGCCACCTCACCATTGTGACAACCAACAGTGTCTCAAGGCATTGCCAAATGTGCAAGGGGACAGCAAAATCGACCCCATTGAGAAAGATGCTGTTCCTGTGCTCTCTAATGCATAAATGCCTCTGATGGTGGCAGGGGCTTACTACATCGATAGCAATTACTCCGAAGTCCTAGGTCTGGCCAGCTGCAGGCTACAGACTCACTTCTCATCGCCACTGTCAAAATGCGGGACTTCCAGCCAGCTCACTAGGCTCTGAAAATACTTATTCCTTCTCAATGAGGCTACCTTTGCCCCCTCCCAAAGAGTGGCCAAGAGCAAAGCAGGTGAAGTGGTCTCAGCTTTCCTGTGCCATGGGTGGTGAGGAATGCCAAGGCACAGAAATGGCTGACTTAGCATGGTTCAGGGTCTGTATGCATGGTAAGGTCTGGCTTGGAAGGGCTCAGAGGACAGAGTGTACACAGAGCATCTTTAGTCAGGTTCACATGCCCAAGGCCAGTGTCCTGAGGCTAGAACAGAGAGCTAAGCAACAGAAATCCCCAAACCCCAGCCCTAGGTGTGTGTGGACTCAGTGGTTCCAGAGGAGAACCAAGCAAGCTGTACTTTGAGCTTTAAGTGGACTAATCTGGTGTCTAGGGCTCTGGTGACACCCTTGTAGGTGCACAGGCCTGAGAACTCCCTTTGCCTTAACTTTGGGGTATGAGGAGAAGCCTGAACCAGCCATTTTGAGAGACCACTCAGGATGACATAGGTGATATGAAGAAAAGAAAGAGAGTCTGGCAGGTCTGGCAGGTCCCACTGTTTGTTTACTGGCTGTCTGGAAGGAGCCCCAGCTGGCACGTCTAATTACACTTGAGAGGTGCTCCCATGAGGGCTTAGTCCAACCACAGCTCCCCAGATAGCACCTTCTAGGGGTCCAACCCCAACAGCGGCTGGATTTTATCCCAGGCAGCAATACCTGAAAACTCTTCAATGCTACATGAGGGCTTTCATGAAAGCCACAAGGAAATTCCCAGAGAGAGCAGAGGGAGAGCAGCTGGCTGCTCGCTGGAGATAAAGCCACCCAAGCCTCCAAGCCTGGCCTGTCAGCTGCTGCGCTCTGTGGGGAGGGGCCAGAGAGGTAGCACTGGCAGCTGTCCAGAGGTGAAAACTGAGCTCTCTCAGGTGAGCCACACAGTCCCATTCTGGATCTGGTTTCCCTGAGCCTGCTCCAGGTGACAAGTGGTAATTAAAATCGTGCCCCCACTTCCCCCCCGGGGAAAGGTCCCTGCCCTTTTTTTTTCCACTTAGTTGCCTAAGAACCCAAGAGGTGAGAGAGAAGCTGTTGCTGGTGGTATAGGTGGCCCAGTTCTGAAAAAGCAAGAAGTGGGGTGGGACTAAACCCTTCAGCCAACTGCAAGGGAACACAGCAGTCAGGGCTGTCTGGAACCTGCTGTCAAGGTTGGCATCCCCTGCCTTGGCCATTCCCTGTGTTCTCAATGAAGCAAGATGCTCCATCTCTCCCTGCTTTTACTTCTTTGGAAGAGGAGATAGCGGTGGTGGTTAAACCAGGGGAAGATGGTTAAAGCAAGTGGGTTAATGAGGGAGCGCACACTCAAGGGCTGGCTCCAGTCCTTGGCACTCAGGTCCCTCCGCAGTGACTAGGAAGGACCTGGTCATTTTCCAGTGTGGTGATTCACAGTACTTTTGACAGGAGCCACATTCAGGTATATGAGATGCAGTGAACTGGATGCATGGTGCTCCAAGGAAGAGGGAGGCTGGCCTTGAAGATGACAGTTTTGTGTTAATACAATTCTCTCTCTCTCTCTCTCTCTCTGACTCTCATTCAGACAGCCCGCAGGCTGCCCCAGGCTAGTGCTGACGCTCATAGCCTATACAGTTCTGCCTTTCTACCTTGCATACACTCCATTCAGCTTCTTGTCTTCCAGGAGGGAGGGGTCACAGATAAGGGGACTGGCTCTTTAGATTTTCTCAGTTCGTTTCAGTTTCAAATAGTCTGTCTATTGTCCCCAACAGTGTCTGAATGTCCCTGACATGTCATCATCCGTGTCTCCCAGGCTGCTTCTTGCACGTCTTAAATGTGTAACCCTTTTCCCAT
Organism: Onychomys torridus; assembly: GCF_903995425.1. Taxonomy (NCBI): domain Eukaryota; kingdom Metazoa; phylum Chordata; class Mammalia; order Rodentia; family Cricetidae; genus Onychomys; species Onychomys torridus. The sequence goes on from NC_050456.1 coordinate 51,645,763, forward strand.
TCAGAAATAACAATCCCCATATATACAAATTAACTTCCCAGATAAATACTCATCAACACAGCAACTTGTATCTTAACTATTTAAAGTGATCATCTTCCTTGAATATGTCGTACAAACTTGCCTTCCTAAAGAAAGAACACTGCCTTTCTTCGGCTCATTTTTTCTGGATAACTCAAGCCAGTGTGTTTGCATTTTGCTTAGAAAGTCCTTTAGATTAAGTCTCTGATCTTAGGAGATGCCACACATGGCTTCCAAAAAATGGCCCTAAAGTACTGTGTTTTGAGTCTCTGGCTCAAATTTTTACATGTTGAGTTGTTTTTTTTTTCCCCCGGGGTGGGGGTGGGGGTGGGTTATTTGTTTGTTTGTTTTATTATTTTGTTTATTGTTGTATGGGGGGGGTTGGTCTTTTTGGTTTGGTTTTGTTTGATTTAGTTTGGTTGGGTTTGGTTTTTTGGGGACAGGGTTTCTCTGTGTGGCCCTGGCTGTCCTGGAATTCACTCCATAGACCAGTCTAGCCTCAAACTCAGAGATCCACCAGCCTCTGCCTCTGCCTCTGCCTCCCAAGTGCTGGGATTAAAGGCATGCAACACCACTGCCCAATGGTTTGCTTCCTTGTTCCCATCAATATGGTTGTTTTAGTAATATCCTCCTCTCTGAAGATGTATCATCCTTTCCCAAGCTGTAACCGACAAGGCATATCAGTCAGCTGTGGCTAACAAAGAAGCTCCAAACTCAGAGGCTTAAAACTGTAGTCACTTCCCTCTGCCCAAAGGGAACAGGATCTTCCCAGGGCTGGTCAAATACTGCCAAATGCTGCATACACTATACATTTTCTCCTATGCCTACACATCTAGGAGACTAATACTAACTAATAATAAAATAAGACAATCAGACAATCATAAACAATCATAACAACAAGGTAAATGCAACCTCTTTTGGAACTTTCACATACTCATGTAAAGGAAGTGTCTTGCAGCTTTTCTTTGGTGTGGATTACCTGCATCACCACTCTGTGCAACTTGAGGCAGTATTCAGTAAAATAAGGGATGGCTGAACACCAGCACTGCAATTCCACAACAGTGAGTCTGATAGCACATGCCGCAATTAAGTGACTTATGGGAAGGTAGTATATATAGCATGGAAACACTGGGCAAAAGTCACGTCTCAGGTGGAGATTTTATCACACTGCTCAGGCCAGCATATAGTTTTAAAACTTATGAATTATTTGTTTCTGGAATTTTCTACTTAATATTTCAAGACTGTGGCTTATCATGGGTGCCTGAAGTTGCTGGAAGCAAAACTATATACGAGGGTATGACTCAATGGGCATTTCCTTTTTCTCACATGTCTATTGCCAGCTGGTTGCATGGGCTAAGCTGCTTGTCTGCTTGCTGCTGCAAACAGGGTAGATAGCTCTGCTGATCTGGGTTGTGTCTTGTGTGTGTGGCTTCTGATTATGCAGGATGACCTCGACACGGACAGCTGTACTGCCTTTTACATGGACTCTCATCCTCAAACAGACTATTTTGATATCACTCACACAGAAACAAGAATACAAGAAAAAAGCAGAAACAGAGTCACAAGCTTAAAGACTAGGCTAAAAGGCTAGTGTACCACAGTCTATCAATCTACCACCACCAGAAAGTCAAATCACAATGGCTTGATCCTAAGCCAGGGCAAAAAAGCTCTTTCCCATGAGTCATGTTTTTCTTAATGACAATGAATTTTGAGGCAAGAAGTATGTTTTTTCACCTGGAGATGCTGAAGAGACCCTTGTGTTGGTCACCTGTCTATTACTGTAACAAAATACCGAAATGAATCAACTTAGAAGGAGGAAATTGTGTTTGAGCTCATAGTTCAGAGCTTGCGATCCATGTTCATTTGGGCCATCAATTTTGGGCCTGTGCCAAGATAAAATATCAAGTGGGAAGGACATAATGAAGCAAAGATGCTAGATGTGAATGGAGGAGGAAGCAGGAGGATGGGAGGGGAGGGGTGAGGAGAGGAGAGGAGAAGAAGAACAGAAGTTCCAATATCTCCTTCAAGGGCACAATCCCAGCCACCTTGGTTCCTTCCACTAGGCTCTACTTCTCAAAGGTCCTATGACACCCCCCCCCCACACACACACACACAGGCTGCTGACCAAGCCTTTCACGCATATAGCTTTGGAGGGCATTTAAGATCCAAACTGTAATAGACTCTGTGGTCACTTCTCCAGACAGATGAATTTGAAAAAATAAAGAGAGAGAGGGGAGAGGTCTTCCTCCTCTTTACAAGAGTCCCAAGTGCATCTTCATGCTAATCCACCCACTCAAGCCCCAAGCATTCCAGTGCTAGCAACAGCTTTGAGAACATAGAACTCTACACATCTCTGTTTCCAGTTGCCTGGCATCTCTGAGCTCTCCCCCACAAGACTTCCCTCCAAGCCTAGCAATGCTGTGGAACACCACAGTATCCCGAGGTACTGCCTCAGGTCCCGACACAGCACCTGCACACAGAAAGATCAAGTTGTTTCATTTTATATCTGCTGCTGCTGTACTCAGCTCACCCTCACTCCATTACTGGGAGTCGCTTGTGTGTCACAGCTGACTGCTAAATTGATTTTTTAAACATCATCTTGCTTGCCCATCTCTACGATTGCTGCTGCTCCCTAAAATTGGATGCCGGTTCCTCCTCTGCCTCCTGACCCTCGGTGATCATGAAATGTAATTAATGAAATGCGATAAGACAGCAAGGAACGGGATGCCCTAAGGCTCCATTAAAAACCTGCTAGGGTGAGAGAAGTCCGTGAACTTAATGTCTAATGATAAATTCAGGGGAAGGAGAAAAGAAGTCATCACAACTTTGCTTTCATGTGGTTTGAGAAACGGTGTGGTCCTTGTACCTCCTCTCTCCAAGCCCATCTTAATTGGTAGAAAAATAGTAAGAAGTCACCTTCTAGCCAAGGTCACCCTCTCCAGACCAAGGTCTGGAATCTGCAGTCTGTGGAGGAAAAGGGGTCAGGAGATGTGGCCAGTATACACTCTCCTTTCTGAGGAACTAACGTCTCCTTCACTAAACCCAAGTTTCTCCCCCTGAAAACTTCATCTCTGGGTGACCTGAAGTGAGGGGGTTCTCCCCAGTCTCTCTCCTACTCACCTTCTCCCACCTGGAAAAGATTACCTCCTTCCTCCCTGCCTGCAAAGGGGTTCTGTACCCTGTCTCCTCTCCCATCAGGTCCTCTCTGTCCCACTTCCCTTTTGAACATCACTATTTGGAAACTGCACACACCCAAACAAAGGAGCAAGCCTGACCCCTCCATATCCCTGTGCATGGGCTTTCTGGCTCTCCTGCTCTTTCACAGGCTCTGACTATATGAATGCTTTAACACATTTTAGTGTATATCTGAAGTGAGGACAAAAAGACACCTGCACGGCACTTCAGATTCCACACCTAGTTTTCTCTGCAGTAACGCCGTCCACAGCTGCAGGCCATACCTTTTTCTCTCTTTCTTTCTTTCTTTTCTTTCTTTCTTTCTTTATTTTTTTTTTTTTTTTTTTTTTTTTTTTTTTTTTTTTTTTTTTTTTGGTTTTTTTGGTTTTTTGAGACAGGGTTTCTCTCTGTAGCTTTGGAGCTTGTCCTGGACTAGCTCTGTAGACCAGGCTAGCCTCGAACTCACAGAGATCCAACTGCCTCTGCCTCCCGAGTGCTAGGATTACAGGCATGCGCCACCACCGCCTGGCCCATACCTTTTTCTGTAGCAATTACCAATGTCAGTGCCTTTTCAACTTCTCTGCTTTATAAGCCAAACTCTACATGTGTGCACTGGGCAACCACTCCCATATATTGTTTCACTGTGATAGACAGAATCTGTTCTTCCTCCAGTTTATCTTATTAATTTTTGGGGTGTACTATCTCACATAACATGTGAGGAAATTATGAGTCTTTTTGTTGAGGAAGAAAGGATGGAATCTAAAACTTGCCTCCAAGCCTTTCCAAGTGGGTAGACTAGGTATTTTCTAAGTCCCTTTCATTATGTTCTTCCTCTCCAAATATATCAAGGTGGCCCATAATTACAACCTGAGTCAATATCTACTTCATTCTCTGGAATGGTGAGTATAATTAGAAACTGACTTTGCAGAGCTTTCCATGGATGTAACTCAGCTGGTAGAGAGCTTGCCTAGCATAGATCAAGCCCGGGGTTAGACCAGGTATCACCCAAGAGGTAAAGGCAGGAAGATCAGAGGTTTGTGGTTCCTCCTCAGCTACATAGTGAGTCAGGATCAGCTTGTGATTCATGAGAGTCTTTCTCGACAAAGAAAAAAGATAAAGTGATGCCTTTACATCTGACTCTGTGCCAGCACTGTCCTATGATGTGGTGGGGTCTGGTGACTCCAGTGGGTGGTGAATAGTGCACTAAAGAACACACTGACCACAGAGGGTCCACCCTGACAGCACCTACTTGTAAAGATGAGGCTGAAATACAGACAAATTAGCCAGCCCCGTACCCGAGAGCCAGTCCATAACCGCTAGCAAGGGCAGGCAGCATCTTCACCAGAACTCAGCAGATTAACCTCTTCTGATGGTGTGAGAATTTACCATTTGAAAACCAGAAAACAGGACACTCATGAGGAGTCAGGAGTAAGGGGCCAAGAATTTTTCAAGTGCTAAGTGACAAGTGTTGTTCCTAACAGACTTCCTCTGGACTTCCTTTATTTACTTCCTATTTCCCAATTCCTCTGATTCTGCTTTTGTGCCTGTCACAGCTGTGTACTTAGGGACCATCGTTGCTTGTGTGCAACTGCACCAGGCATCCTACAAAGCCCTTTTATGCCTCTGGTTTCATTTCCCTTTTTGTTTTTGATGCCAGTCCCCAAGTCTTTCTGTGGTCGTTAGTATTGACTTTGGACACAAATAGTACTACATCTTGTCTGTGGTTCTCGCCTTCATTGCCTGCCTGGCCTTTCCTTTGTCTTGAGTCTCCTGAACAAAGTCCATTCATCTTGTGATCTGTATACCACCAGGAAACACATGTTCTGGGGCACTGAGTGCCTCTCCCATCCCCATCGAAGCTGCCCTGTTGAACTTGATCTTCATACGGCCATCTCCTTCATCCCCATCCCAAGGATATTTGTTAGGTTTCAAAGCAAAGCAATTATAATTTCTACTTGGGTTCAGCAAAAAAAAAAAAATGAGAATATATTAAATCCCAGAATGCAGAGAGCTGTTTCAGAGTTAGGCATGGGGCTGGCAGCCATGCTACATAAGCCCAGGAAGGGCAGGACCTTGAGTGTCTCTCAGAGTCCTCGGGCAATATTGGCCCTGCTCCCTTTCTGTGTGTGAAGCCTTGCGATCCCTTATTTTCGACATGTGCTAGAAGATGTGACAAGCTCCATTCCCTGCAGCTTCAGAAAAAACACATCAGCCCCATCAAGGGCAGGTAGCTGGCCCTGAATAAATCAACAGTGGCCTGGAGCAAGGCTTCCAGGCAGAACCATGGCAATGTTTAGTATCCCTGTGTGCATGTCAGGATGCACTCTTCAGCTGAGTAGATCCCAGCAAGTTGCCAGAAACACCATTTATGTCTGCTCTCACCCATTTTGGAGACCATCTCACTGCCTAGGTTCCCTATCATCATCCCATAGATTTCCAAGAGACCCAGTCCAAGGTCCAACACAACTCAATTTATTCACTGTCTTCCTAGCCAATGTCTCTGCCTCACTTTGTACCTTCTTGTACAACTTGGAAATGGCATTGGATCATCAAGAAGCAAGTCCCGAGTCTTCAGTCTCTGCATTAAGCTTAGATTTTTATCCCGTGTAGATAGATGGTCAATGCTTTATTTTCTTCCTGCATCCTTGCCTTGGAAACTCTAGCTCCCAAGAATAAGGCCCTTCCAGCCCAGATGGGAGACAAGAGAGAAAGAAGGCAGCCACAGGTGTGGAGCTCAGGTCTTGTGACAGTCTGATGAGGTGGAGAAGCAGAAGAGGAGAGAGGCTAATGACCTTCCCTGTCTACCTGGGACACTGGATTCTCTCACCTTGTCTTAGTAACGAACACTTTCTCACTGTCGCTGGTATTGGCATCCATAAAACAACAATAGAGCAACTGAGACAATAGACCATGAAGATCACAGAATCACCAATGTGAGTGTCAGTGAAAATGCACGTTACTCCAGAAAGCACCAGGCTAAGCAAAATAAGTCAGACTCCGAAAGACAAGTATCACGTTTTCTCTCATTTGTGGATCCTAAATTTTACATAAATATAAAAAAAAAGTGTGTGTAGTACATACTATATACTATACAGTATAGTCTGAGGAGTTAATAGGAATAAAAACAGAGAAAGAGGTGCATATAGTCAAAATGCTTGTATGAAGATTTCCCTCTGAAGCCCATCACAATGTACAATATGAATCTGTCCTAGTTAGGGCTTCTATTGCTGTGATGAAATGCCATGGCTTGGGGGAAAGGGTTTGTTTTGCTTACACTTCCACATTATAGTACATCATCAAAGGAAGTGGAGGTAGGAACTCCAGCAAGGCAGGGACCTAGAGGCAGGAGCTGATGCAGAGGCCATGGAGTGGTGCTGCTTATTTACTGGCTTGCTCCCTGTGGCTTGCTCAGCCTTTCTTACAGCACCTTGGACCACCAGCCCAGGGGTGGTACCACCCACAGTGGGCTGGGCCCTCCCACTTTAATCACTAATTAAGAAAATGTCCCACAAGCTTGCCTACAGCCCAATCTTACGGAGGAATTTTTTTCAGTTGAGGTGCCCTCTTACCAGATGACTCCAGCTTGAGTCAAGTTGGCATAAATTAGCCAGCATAGAATCTATGCCAGAGAGAGGAGGGGAGAGGGAGAGAGGGGACATGTTTCTGACTCGGTCTTCCCCATGTGGTGGGGTGGCAGGCAAGACAGGGAGGAGCATTGATTCTTGAACGCTGGGTTTGTTGGCATGGACTGTGACAATGGCAATGAATGGTGGCCTGAATGTCTACATCCTCATCTTTCTGTAGGTGACTGTGCCTTCTGCAGCAATTCCTCTAAAGTAACAACTGTGGTAGGCAGACTAATGGTCTCTCAGAGATGAGCACATCCTAATGCCGGAAGTTAGGTTATGCTGTATGGCAAAGAGAGCTGAGATTGCAGCGGAGGTTAAGACTGCCACTGACTACACTTTAAAATGCATATGTTATCCTCATCATGTGGGTGGGCCAGAGGTCATCTTACGTGTGCTTAAAAGATAGACAAAACAGCTAGAAAAGTCAGTATTCATGAGATGAGACATAGAAAGATTCACTCAAAAGATTCACTCAGCCGTTGCTGACTTTGGAGATGGAAAGGACCAGAAGCCAAGGCAAGTCCCTAGAAGCTGGATCAGGTAAGAAGATGGCTTCTTCCCTAGCATTTCCCCCCCCCCCCCCGCATTAAATTGACTGCCCAACTGACACCAATTCTAACTTAGTGAGACCCATTCCTGACTCTAGCTCTCAAAACTAGGCTAATAAATTGATGTTATTTTATGCTACTGAGTTTGGGGTGATTTATTACAGTATTATTAAGAACAAATACACAAGTCTAATGTCTCCTTCTCTCTAAGATTCTCTACACCCTCACTGTCTTTAACATCCCCACATCGCTAAGCATCTTTTCCTCTGGTAGGCAAACATGGTTGCTTCTGACAATTCAATAGATCCCATGAAACGTAACACTGGATCTCATATTATTTCCTGATCCCTTATGAAGGCTCTAGTCCATAGCAGAACTGTTATAAGTTCTTATTAATAAAATAAACTTGAGGCCAGCTATTGGGGTGAATGCTGGAAGATCAGAGAAGCAGAACAAGCCACAGCTTCCTCACCTTCCAGTTCTTCAGCTGGTCTTGTTTCCTCAGACTGCAAGCTTCTGAGTCCTCATCCAAATGAATCTCAGCTGAACTTTGCTGCTCAAAGCCTAAAAGCTTAACCAGCCAAATGCTTAACCAGCCAAATGCTTCTAGTTTCTGGTCTTCACGCCTTATATAATCTTTCTCTTTCTGCTGTCACTCCCTAGGATTAAAGGTTGGATTTCTGGCATTAAAGGCGTGTGTCACCATGCCTGGCTCTTTCTAATGTGGCCTTGAACTCAGAGATCCAGAGGTATTTCTGTGTCTGGAATGCTAGGATTAAAGGCATGTGCTACCACTGCCTATCCTCATGTTTCACATTGTGGTCGTCCTGTTCTCTGACCCCAGATAAGTTTATTAGCCTGCACAATATTTTGGGGAACACAATACCACCACACTAGTCAACTTCACTTACATAAAATTTAAAAAAAAAAAATACATTTCCTTTGTCAGTAGAATAAATTTCCCTCGTGGCCAATTCCACCCATCACTGTCACTGTGGCACTAAACTCTAGTCTTTGTCTTGATTCAGACTTAGATTGCTAGGGTTTTCATTGGAGAAGTCCCTACACTTCTCCCACGTGTTCCTCTGCAGTCTATCCTGTTTCCTGTCTGGACCCTATCTGGGGAACGGTTCCATTCATGCCTACTGTTATGAAACCCTGCCTTATGCACTCAGCCCCATTGTCTTGGACCAACATCAACATTCAGTCTCACCAGCCCTTCTCTGCCCACTTCTCTGAAGATACACCCATTCCCAATTTTCTCTAAATATCTCTAAGAACCTGTGTGATTCTGGCTTGAGTCCTCACAGTCCTTAGTTACTTCCTGGCCCTCTGGGATTCTACTGCTGAAAGCTGTGTCTAGACAACTGTCTAAGTTGATGGTTGTGTGCTGTCAGACAGGGAAGGCAGCCTTTCCCTGTAGGTCATTCTGGAAGCCCAGCCTTTCCTGGGACTTTCTCCCTCTCTTGATGTTTCCCCTATTCTCATTTAGGACTCCACCCGGGAGGCTTAACTCTAGCCCCTGACCTGAGAAGTTGGATGCCTCCTTTCAGGATGGAAAAGCCCAGCCCAACTCTCAGAAACCTGAGAAGGGTAAAGAAAAGAGGAGCAGGAAACTTTCTTCTTCCAATCCCACATTCTAGAAATTCAGGAAAGTCTACTTCTAGCTTTAAGAAAATCCCCCAATTTGTAAATTAGCTAGATAAGGAGGTCTCACTTTTGCTGTCAAGCAGATATCTTTTCTTTAAGATATAAAGCCAGTTGAGACAGATATCCTATCATTAGCCAGAGCAGATATCCTGAAAGGACAGAGAGGTCATGGGTGAAGGAAAGAAGAGCCATGAACTGTTTGCATCATCTCAGATTTTGGGATACCACCATGGATATTCAAGTATCTCATAGTCAGAGAGGCTCCCAATATCTCCTCATGCCTGTGACACTTAGGAACACTGTAACATCCTGCCAGCCAACTCCCAAATAATGAGAAAGACTTCTTACTAATTGTGAAAGCTCGGCCTTAGCTTAGGCTTGTTTCTAACTAGCTCTTACAACTTAAATTAACCCATTTCTATTCATCTTTGTGCTGCCACATCAATCATGGCTTTTACCTCTCCTCCTGCAAGTCCTGCCTCCTCTGTGTCTGGCTCTCGACTCCTGCACATCTCGATCTTCTCTTCCTCTTCTTTTCTCTCTGCCTGAAGTCCCACCTATACCTCCTGCCTACCTTTTTATTACACCAATCACAGCAACACATCTGCACACAGTGTACAAATATTCCACAACAGCACACCTTAACAGGACCTGTCATCCTAACCCCTTGAACAGAATTTATTATTATTTATTTATTTTTGCTGACGACTTGTCTTGTGCTCATCTGAAGCTGTCCAGTGACCCAGTATTGTCCCCTATAACCCCACTACTGTTTAAACGTTCCTTGCTAGGAAGTTGAATAGTTTAACCCCATCTCCCCCAAGAGATGTACAGGTCTTAACGTATAGAACCTGTAAATGTGACCTTGTGTGGGGAAAGCATCATTGCAGATGTGATGAAGTGGCCCTGGTGAGTTGCCTGTGCTCTGGAGGATGGCCCTGCACCCATGCACACACCAGCAGCACTAAGTGGACTCAGTGGGTTGTGAAGAAAGAGCACATGATCTTAGGAGTGTGAAATGAGATGGGTAATGGAAGGAGTTGGAAGGGAAGGAATGGGGTGGTTTTTTTGAGCAAACCACATTGTATACAAGTGTGAAATTTTCAAATAATAATTTCTTTTTTAAGATCTTGAGATGAATTGTCCAGAAGAACCTTAAGCCCAAAGATAAGCATTCATATAAGGAAAAGAAGGAAAGAGAAGAGTGGGGAAGGGAGAGAGGAGAGGTGGGGAGGGAACAGGACAGGAGGGGAGAGGAGGAGAGGAGAGGAGAGGGGTAGGGAGAGGAGGGGGGGAGAAGAGAGGAGAGGGAAGAATGTAAACTTTATAACAAGGAGAAGGGATAGGATGGAATGAGAAGAGAGGTCACGTTGCAGACACAGGAGGAGGCCACTAGAGATAGAGACTGGAGTACTGCAGCCACAAGCCAGGACTGCCTGAAGCCACTAGAAGCTTCCTTCCATAAGCAAGAACAATTCCCTCTGGACCCTTGGAAGGGAATGCAGTCCTGCAGAGCCCAGACTTTTAGCCTCCAGAGCCGAGTCCACACTGAAGCCACTAAGTCTGTGGTAATTTGTGACATCAATCTCATTTCTTTCAGGATGGATGAAATTAGTCCAAGTGACCCAGGAGTGGCTTCCAGTTGTGGGCACTCATTCATCCTGGTCCAGACTGCAGGGGTCCTTCCTGAGCACACTTCCCCTGTATATTATTCTTGCCACACTGTAAAGCTCTTTCAGATGAATCCTGACCTGTCAGGATGCAAACCTCAAAGGAGGCTCACAGGACAGGCGATGATGCACCCCCACTGTGCATGGTGGCTTCTGTTGTGTATTCTGTGTCTGAGAAGATGCTCAAGAGCCTTTGGAAATATTTTCCTGTTTTTTTTTTTTTTTAATCATAATGGTCTCAAGTATTCAACAAGGTCATTATATACCATACCATAGTGTGAACTTGATAAAGATCAGATAAATGACCCACCCAAGAACTAAAACACAGGCCTTCCAACATAGAGCACTGGAGGACAAGGAGGTTCTTAGGTGTCAGGAAATCGACAGCCATCTTTAAAACCAGAATTAGCAGTTTCCTTCATTATGATGTGTGTGCATGTGTCCGTGTGTGTGTCCGTGTGTGTGTGTGTGTGTGTGTGTGTGTGTGTGTGTGTGTGTGTGTGTGTGTTGCATACATGGGTACATTCCATCTGTGTGCAGGTTCATGTGTGTGGGTTCCTTCCTATTGATGTAATCAAACACCCTGGCAAAGGTAACTTTAACAGAGAAATGGTCTATTCAGCCTACAATTGCAGGTTATAATCCATCATTACTGGCAATTCAAGCAAATCCCCATCATTACTGGCAATTCAAGCAAACTTGAAGCATCTGGTTGGTCATGTCCACAGTCAAGAGCAGAGAAGATGAATGCACTCATGCCTACTACTCCATTTGCTTTTATACGGTTCAAGACCCAAACCCAGAGAATAGGGCTGCTTACAACAGATGGATTTTCCTGCCTCAATTAATATAATCAAGGACAATTCCCCATAGACATCCCCACAGGCCAGTCTGATCTAGACAACCCCTCATTGAGATTCTCTTCCCAGCGATTCTAGGTTTTGTGTGTGTGTGTGTGTGTGTGTGTGTGTGTGTGTGTGTGTGTGTGTGTATGAGTGAAGGCCAAAGGTTAATGTCATTCTCCACCCTATATGTTGAGACAAGGTTACTCACTGGACCTAGAGCTCACCAAGACTGGCTGGCCAGTCAACTCCAAGTATCATCCTGTCTCCATCTCAGCACTGGGATTACAGACATGAGCCATCATGCCCATCTTTGTATGTGAGTGCTAGGGAATCTAAACTCAGGCCCTCATGTTTGTAAGTAAGCACATTACCCGCTGAGCTCCATCCATCTCCCCAGCCCTTCCTTCATGATGGTTTAATGAATAAAACACAGTATATCCTGTACTCTTAAGAAAACTGATCTGATTTTTAAAACTTCCATGTGATATGAGTCACATGGCAACCTTATTAACATGAAGACTCTGACTCAGTAGAGCCCAAAGTCTAAGAATCCGAATTCATGACAACTAGAAGAGGACGCTTGTGTTGCCACTTATGGACCATATTACATGTAGCAATGGCACCTCAGCATGATGACTTTACATTTTCAGCATTTAGTTAACCTTATTTCCCCTTTGCAATTTAGTGGTAGAGACTGTGGCTGTGAGTTTGCTGTGGTAGAGGAAACTGGTAGCCCACAGCTAGCCATATTTATGGGGGGAAAATGACTGTGGATTAGTAATTATAAAAATGTTCATATCTTTGGGCCAAAGTATTCTAGTTGCAGATATGATTTACAAATAGATATGGCAGAAGATGTAAGTCAGCATTCTGTTGCTGTGACAAAATGCTTGAGGAAATCAAATTAAGAAGATGAAAGGTTTAGTTCACAGCTTCAGAAGTTTGCATCTGTTGCTTCTGTTGTTTTTGAGCCTATGGTAAGCCAGTTGAGCATGGCAGAGTCAAACTGCTTGCCTCACAGTGGCCAGGAGTAAGCTAGGGAGTAAGGAGAGAAGAACCAAGACAAAAGACACCCTTTGGGAGCATGATCCCAATGACCTACTTCCTCCAGTTAAACTCCATCCACCTCCTAAATTTCCACCCCACACTGTGTGCAGCCTCTTAGACTATGAATCCATAGAAAGACAATCTACTCATGAGGTCAGAGTCTTTGTGACTCATTCACCTCCCCCCACTCCACCCCAGGGCTCTGCTTCTGAACACAGTCGCACAGGGAACCAGGCCTTAGACATACGAATTTTTAGGAGACATTTAAGATCCACACCCCAGCAAGATTTTAAAAAAAGAAGAAAAAGGAAAAAAACCTATGTGAGAGCAATGAACTATACCATATTAAAAGTATATTAAAAATCTGTATCTAATATACAGGAGATGATTAAATAAATTATAATAAGCTTTAAGTAAATTATACATGTGCAATATAGTGTACATATATTACATGTTATATATTATATATAATTATATATAATAAACTATTCTTTTTCTTCACTCCCCCCAAACATGTCACTAAATGAATCAAAACAATATGAACTTTTCACTAATGAGATAAGAGAAGGTTTTCTTGCTCTACTTGGATAGAGATCATGTGTAGTCAAGGAGAAGGATGATTAGTCACTTTTCCTGTTGCTGTGACAATGGCAACCAAAACAAGGAAAGATTTATATTGGCTCAGAGTTTGAGAGTCCAGCCCATGATGGCAGGGCATTCTGGTGGCAGGAACTTGGGGCAACTGGTCACATTGCATCTGCAGTCAGGAAGCAGAGGATGATTGCTGATACTCAGCCACTTTCTCCTTTTTATGAGTCCAGGATCCCAGTCTAGAGAATGGGGCTGCCCACTTCAATTAATCTGATTAAAATAACTGCTCACAGACATGACTAGAGGCCAAACATAATCTAAATACAAGTCTCTAAATACCTAGAGACTTGTCTCCTATGTGAGTTCGGATCCTATCAAGTGGATGATAATAATTTTTATACATCTTTCAAATGCTTGTCTTGGGCAACTTTTGTTTCCCTCAGTGTTTGGCAGCAGGAAGCAGTGATGAGTGGTGTACTCCAGTGTTAGGTCTTTGTTCACTTCTTAGGTATGGAGCCTTAGCAATCTTAACAGGTCTTATTAATAAGATCAAACCTGAGGCCAGTTATTGGGGTGAATGCTGGAAGATCAGAGAAGCAGAACAAGCCACAGCTTCCTCATCTCGCCAGTTCCTCAGCTGATCTTGTTTTCTCAGACTGCAAGCTTCTGTGTCCTCATCCCAGTGGCTCTCAGCTGAACTGTGCTGCTCCAAAGCCTATAAGCTTAACCAGCCAAATGCTTAACCAGCCAAATGCTGCTAGTTTCTGGTCTTCACGCCTTATGTATCTTTCTATTTTCTGCCGCCACTCCCTGGGATTAAAGGCTCAATTTCTGGGATTAAAGGCGTGTGTCACCATGCCTGGCTGTTTCTAATGTGGCCTTGAACTCAGAGATCCAGAGGTATTTCTGTCTCTGAAATGCTAGGATTAAAGGCATGTGCTACCACTGCCCATCCTCATGTTTAATATTGTGGCATCCTGCTCTCTGACCCCAGATAAGTTTATTTCGGGGGACACACAATATTTCAGGGAACACAATACCCACCACACTGCGAGTGTTCTAAACCCTATGCAAGCTTCAGGCATTGGGACCCTTGGCTCTTGGCGGAATCCAGTGTCACAGCACTCAGCTTAGGGGCTGAGACCCATGGCCCTGAAGACTGGATGATTGTCTGGAACTCTGATGGTGAACAGGGCCTGCAGGTTCTTTTCCATGCTCCTTGCAGCCTTTTAGCCTTTAGGTACTCTCGGCTCTCTCTCATCTTCCCACTTCCCTTCTTCATCCTGGCTGCGCTCAGATCTCGGGTCGCTGATGGCAGATCTCCGATCTCAGCTACCAGCATCCTGCTGAGATGACTCAGGATGTCTGCCTCCTCTGGCACATCTTTTGGGAGTCAGGGTGGGATTGCCTGCCACTCAGCAAGCCAGTGTCTGGTACTGTTCAGATCACTGAACAAGGACATCCAGCCAAGCAGGTGGATGAGTAGATGATCGGGACTGAGAGGCGGTGAAGATCACTACTGCTGGCCACGTCTGGGCCTGTGGTCACTTCTTCCTCAGCCATACAACAACCATGCCAAGGCCACTACCCCCTTTTTCTCTGCCATCACTCTCAGCTGTCTCTTGGCTCTACCAGCTGGGTCCACACTGCTGAAAGTAAGCAAGAAAATATCACTGTGGGGAATCCTTCTTATGGGGTCAAATGCTACAACACCAGAGAAGACAGCACCAAAGAGCATCTCCCAGCCCACTCACTGAGTGAGCCTGAGCGAACTGTTTATATAGCCCTGGCTTTGGACCAATCACAGCCACTTGTTTGGGCCAATCAGAATCTTGCATCTTAGCACCATTCATAATCATTGAGGCTTCTTGTGTTTCGGACCAAAGGACTTTACCTCTCAGCAATAATTGGTAACTAGTCTTTCCACCAAGGGAAGTACTCTTCCTCTTCCTGAGGCCAAAGTGGAAATGGTTGCAGGGTCACCTAGAGTTCACAAATGTTTCTGATAACAAAAAGTCTGGCACAAACTGTTTCAAGCAGCCCAGGCTTGAAAGATCCTTTAAGATCCAGGGTAGTCAGCTGTGATATTTTCATAATTATCGGAAACCATCCACAGAGTGTATGGAAAGGGGGATGCTGGAGTGAGAGAGCAGTCCGGCTACCTGTTAGGCTCGGCCCTTCTGCTCAGGGTAGCAAGGGGGAGTCCACAGCTGCTAACTAGGAAACCAGGTTACCCCGGCCTTCGTGTATGCCTACACTATCAACTTAACAAGTGTCTGATTAACACTGGCCATGATTTAACAGTGATTGAACAGGGCCTAACACCCATCCAGTGCCCAGGAAGGAGTGGACCCTTCATCTGTCTTAAACACAAGCTTAACAAATTGACAAATTAATGGGTTCAACACATTTTCCCAAGAAAGAAAATGTATGAACCATAATCCACAGGCCTTCACTTCTCTATTTGTAAATATTTCAATTTTTCAATTGGGCAGTGAGTATAGATATTATTCCTTACAATATTTGTTTGTATGGTTGGTTGGTTGGTTGGTTGGTTGGTTGGTTGGTTGGTTGGTTGGTTTGGTTGGTTAGTTTGGTTGGTTGGTTGGTTTTGAGATAAGGTCTCTCTAAATACCCCAGGCTAGCCTCCAATTTACAACCTTCTGCCTCACTCTTCCAAGCGTTGGGATTGCACACAACTAGTTCCTAGCCTTTTGTACCTTTGCTAGCTTGTAACATTTCAGAGTTTGGTCAAAAAGGAAGTGGGGAAGGACAGAATGAAGAGCACTGTAATCTACATGCTGGAGCAGAAGTGAGGTTGACAGTGAGCCAGTTGACCTAACAGATCTCATGCTGTTTCTGGGAGGCATGAGGATCATGGATGGCAAGAGTGAGCCACGAGCTGACAGCAACCAAACAAGTCAGTCTGCCTCTGGAGACTTCTGTCCTCAGATTACCTGCCCCCCTGGGAACTGCTCTCTCCCTACTCTCTGGAGAAACTGAGTCACATAACCTCAGACCTCTGATACATTCAACAGCACTGAGGCCTAGTGAAGACAAGAGTCAGTAGACATTCTATTTCCTGAACTGTGGGGCTTCTGGGTCGGGGAGGGGTGGACTCCCCACCCCCTCATTGTATCAGCAGAAGAGCTGAGATAAATACTGTCTGGCTCACAAAGCCTCAAACATTTACAGCGTGGACCTTACGGGAATGGCTTGCTAAAGTGCTTAGAGAAGCATAAATATCCTCAGGGGAAAGACTCTATCTCCATTTCAGAGCTGTAATAAAAAGACAAGCAGGCTGACTGGGACCTGGCCATGATGCCTATCTGTTTACACACTCTGTGCACATGCACACCCAGCCTCCAAGCAGGTTTGTGTACTTGAGTCTTCAGTATAAATGGATGTCCAAAGATTTTTCCAGATCCTCAAGGAAAGCCCCAGACTGAAGGGACATCATTGACACATACAAACAGAAGGAGTGGACTTGGAGAGCCAAAAACAGCTCAACTAACAGAAAAAAATATATAATAAATATGGAGAACTAGTGACCTTTGACATAGGAGAGGACATTTCATTGATAAAACAAGAATCTTGGTACTATGATAAGAGTAAAGTCTTGAGAGCGTGTCTACCTACATTTTAAATACATAACTAGCCAGGGCAAAAGACACTCAAACAAGGAGATGAAATATTAAAAAAAATTGGAATCATAGTTCAGGCTGTTCATGTGTTAATAAAAATTGTCATGTTGAACAAGAAAATTGGGAGATTAAGAGTATTAAAGTAGCAAAGAAATAAAATTTATGGGGGTATTTTAAAATTTATTTCACATTGTGCTCAATATAATGAATAAAATAACAGGCCACCATAAAATTGCAGAGCACTTTAGCAATGAAACAGAGACCTCAATCCACACAGAGAGAAACAGACAAAATGACAACAGGCCACGTGGACCCAGCGTTCTCAAGAGTGACACCAGAGGCCAAAATATATAGAGTAATGCCTTCAGAATTCCGAAGGAGGGTGACTTTTAACGTAGTGACCTACGCCACCACCATCGGTCAAAAACTGAGATTGACAGGAGCGTTTCTTTTTAGGCCTCCAGTACTCAAATATTTAACTCTCACAAACCTTTGTTAGAAAGCTATCAAAGGACATGCTTCATCACAGCTGAAGAGTAAAGCCAAGGGCCAGAAATGGAATCCATGGAACAAGGACTCAATGTCTAAGTGAAGAGGTGATGGCTTTTGTGTCAGGTCCAGATAGAAGCAAGGGGACTAGGGGATACAGAAGAGGACACCTTCTGGGGGCAGGGAAGGCCTGACAGAGCATCTAATAAAAGATGCATGGGGGGGGGGGGAGTCTATTTCTAGATGTGTTACCAATTTGTTAATACACGGGGAAAGAGTAGGGTGCTGCTCAGCTGAGCAGCCGAAAATTTTAGCCAGTTAATAATCTGGACACTGACTTAACAACAATGGTTGGATGAATTCACCCAGAAGCTCATAGAAGGCAGGGAGTCGGGGTGCTAAAGGGCCAATGAGTAGAAGTCAGTCCTTGTCTAAAATGAATAAGTCAAGAGCCGTTATAAAAGCACATGCTTGCAGTCAAATGCTAGAAGAGGCGAAAGAGAGAGGCCGAAGCTTCTGTGAGAAAAGATGGGGGAAAACAGCCCAGGCTACTCCTCCTCCACTGCACACACACACATATGATCATTTGGTATTGTGGGATAGGCAGTTAGGTGTACTGGGCTTATCACATATACACATGTGTTTATGTGTGTGTATACATGTTCACACACACACACACACACACACACACACACACACACACACACACCCTACCCTTTGTATGTCAAGACAGCCAGCATTGCCCCTGGGCAGTTTCTGTTTTCTATCTACAGATCTATCAGGTTGCAATTATACCTAGAAAAGCTAAGTAGCTTTTGAGACTAAACCTGTATGAAGTCATGGTCAGGTGGGAGTTAAAAGTCTATTCAGCAAGTGAATCATTTGTTTGGGAATTCTGGTAGAGCTGTGGAATTCCCTGTGGACTCTGCTTCTTCTTCTTCTTGAAACCCATAATCTTTGGGGATTGGGTATCACACCCATGAGCTGGGACCTCTGCATCAGTAAGCTTAGCATAAGCTGGGGTGGGGGCGTATCGAGGTTCTGAAAAGGAGTTAAGTGTTTGGAAAGGACATCAGTGTGTGTACTAAAACCTATGGCAACGGGGAAAACTGACATGGTAACAGGAAGGGAATAGAACAACTGAGAGCAGCTTGGCTAGTGAGAAGTGGGAGTGGGATTTTCCTGAGAACACTCTGTCGCTGGTGTGGGACAGAACTGAGTGCTTTCCTAGGAAATCAGTTCTTCTTTGCCTTGCTTCCTCCTACAGCTTAATCGCTTACACAGAGCAGTATGTGGAGTATGACCCTTTCATCACGCCAGCAGAGCCATCTAATCCTTGGATCAGCGATGACATCACTTTATGGGACATAGAGATGAGGTAAATAACAACAACAACAACAACAATAATAATATTTGGTAGTGGGGGGATGTGGGGAAAAAAATCCATAATCTCATGCAATTACCTTATTCCCTGTTTTAATTTGAATAAGACCAGAAGAGAAAAGGCCCGAGTACCCTCCATACTGACACCTGTTTGCTCAAGGTCCCTTCCTCCTTGCAGCTTGGTTTGTACATGGGTCCTTTGTGGCTCCTCTCTGGCCTCTCTCTGGACCTCTGTGTGTCATGGTACAGCTCCACGCCATTTCCTAGCTCTGGCTGCTGGGAGGGAAGTCTCTGCTGCCTCAACTTGTCCCCTTCCTTTCTGGTGGCAACAACCCTAGCCAACCCCTCTCTGCACTGTTCTTATCTCTCAGCACTTCCATCAACCCCCTCAGCTGCCAACACTATTCTCACTGCGGAACAGATGAGGAAACTGAGGCAGAGCAGAGTTGGTGAACTCGCCTAAGGATACACAGTTGGAATGCAGCAGCATTAAGGCCGGAGCCCAGGCAGAGGGCTCCGGAGCTGTGGCTGGCCTCACGCTGGTCTTCTGAGGTCACAGGCATCACTGGTTCCATCAGCGCATGGCTCTGTCCTTGGAGGGGAGCAAATGTGTTGACATAACAGCTGAGGGGAATTTGGAGCACAGCCAAAATTCCATGACATGCAGGATTAGTTCTGCGTGGCACCCCTTCAGATCTGTTCTTAGATTTCTTCTTTCATTCCCCATGACCGAAGTGTTCTCTTTCTCTTTTGTGCTCTGGCTGTTATCTTTCTCAGAAGTGGAAAACCCCGGTAACAGTTAATGAAGTCATAGATGCTTACTAAAAAAAGCTTAATCTATCCCGATGTGCACACAGAAGAAAACTCCTCCTCCCTCCAGCCTGCCTTCCAGGGAGAGTCTCTGGTTTCCAAACTGCACCAGGGTGTCCAGGGCACCAAGAGGACTCCCAGGGTGCATACACCCCTGATGGAAACTCCAAGACATCTGACAAATCAGACATCATGTACACTACTGGCTTAGGTTGATTCAATGTGAGGATCCGACCACATCCCATCCTTTTTAATGTTGAATCTTTGCAAATCTAGGTCTTCAGAGTTTTGTGATTCAAAAGCTATGCTGCACAGAAATCAATATGGACTAGGAAATGAAAGTGGCCACGGTCCTGCCAGATCCAGTTTGAGAAAAAGTGCAGTGTGTAACGTGCATATATAGGGATTGTCTTAGTTAGGATTAATATTGAGGTGATGAAATATCATGACCAAAAGTAACTTGAGGAGGAAAGAGTCTATTTTGCTTACACTTCCAGGAAACAGTCCATCTCTGAGGGAAGTCAGGGCAAGAACTCAAACAGGATAGGAACCTGGAGACAGGAGCTGATGCAGAGGCTGTGGAGAATCCTGCTTACTGGCATGCTCTCCATGGCTTGCTTAGCCTGCTTTCTAATAGAACCCAGGACCACCAGCCCAGGGATGGCATCACTCACAATGGGCTGAGCCCTCCTCCGTCAACCACTGGTTAAGAAAACACTTTACAATCTATGGTGGCAATTTCTCAGCTGAGGTTCCCTCTTCCCAGAGGACTCTTGCTTCTAAGTTGACATAAAAACTACCCAGGAGAGGGATTAAGAATGATATTAAGACTTTTTTCCTTTAATGTATGTGCATTTCATATAGTTGCTGTTGCTAGGAAACAAGTACATGTTAAGTTGACTGGTCCCAACCTTAGATAAACAAAAATGTTAGTCATTTCTTTGGGCTCAGGGAGACTATAAAACTCACTGAGACCTTACGGGTGTCATGAACTCAGAACATTTGAGAGGCTCCAAATTAGTGACTATCTCTTTAAATTTTTTATACATAGAAAATATTCTCATCTCTAGTGTAATTATGTTCATTATATTTGTATATATGCTATTTTAATTAGCTATATATATATATAAGCACATACAGATCTACCTTATCCTTTTTAATATCTGTATAATATCCCCTGGCATGAATAAAGTAAATTTATTTAACCAATCCCTGGGCTGTAACTATTTAACTCACATCTATTTCTGCAATATAAATAACAAATCAAGGAACATCCCTACTCCAGTCTAATTAGTTTTCTACTATAAATTTTCCAGAAGTGGAGTTACTTGGAATGGAATGCATATTTTCATTTTAGTCCATGTGCCAGATTTTCCTAAACAAGACCGATCCCCTTTTTTTTTCCATGCCTTCGGTTTAAAGGTACCCATCTCCCACATCCTTGTCAGCCCCAGCCTTAGCAACCTTTCTATCTTTGTAAACCTAATAGGTTGAGACAATTCTCATTTTCTTTCTGTTTCTTCACTGGTGTAGAAATATCTTAATTGAGGGTTTTTCATGTGGCTTGCAGAGATTCATTCTTTTGTGATTTTCCAGTCTCCTGTTCCTTCCCTGTCCCCCAGTAGTGGCTTTGCTTTGCGTATTGGGACACAAAAGTCCCATTTGCTTTGGTTTGTTTGTCTTTTTTCCAACTCCTCTTTTTTTTTTTTTAATTTCTTTTCTTCTTCCCCAACTTTTGATTTTCTTATCAACTTTTGCATTACCTCTTCAAATTCTAGTTTCTATTTTATCCATAGTTATATATATATTTTATTTAAAAGTTCACTAATTCATAACAGGGCATGTGTGTAATGGAAAACACAAGTTTCCATCTGCCTTCTGATATCACACTCATATCCCCAGAGGTATGTTAACATGATGTATTTTAAACCAACGTTCTGAATTTATGTTTCCATCAACATTACAAGAATGAATAGTGTGCAAATGGACATCTACTTTTAAAATTCCGTTTCTGGTGTGACCATTATTAGTTAGTCTTCTGTTGCTGTGATAAAGCACCATGGCAGGCTTCTTCTAAGGGAGGGTTGATTTGGGCTATGCTTCCATAGGGTTAGTTGTCCACCGCCACCCCAAGAAAGTGGCAGGCATGGGCGGCAGGCATGGTGGCTGCAGCAGCAAGCTGAGAGTTCACATTGTGAACCCCAAGAGAGAAGTAGAGAGTAAAAAGTGCAAGTAGGCAAGGCTTTTAGCTCTCAAGGCCTGGCTCCAAGGGCATAGTTCTTCAGCAAGGCCTTGGGAGGCGCAGGGGGTGGGGGTGGGGTCCTAAGTCTCCACAGAGACCATTACATACTGGGACCAAGTGTACAAATGCCTGAGACTATGGGGAACATTTCTTATTCAAACTGCTACACAGGGATAGCAGTCTGACCCAAGAATTTAAAACTTTCATTATCTCAGGGTTTCTTTTTCCTCCTCCTCCTCCTCCTCCTCCTCCTCCTCCTCCTCCTCCTCCTCCTCCTAACTGCTATCATTATTGCTTCTGTATTTTCTGTGTTAGTCTCTCTTGGTTTTAACTGTATAGGTACATTTTGATTAATATTCCTAAAGTTTTTTTTTTAATTTATTCTTTAAACATTCTCTCTCTCTCTCTCTCTCTCTCTCTCTCTCTCTCTCTCTCTCTCTCCCTTTGGTAGGAACTCCAGGCCTCTGGGGTAGAGCTATCAAATCTCTTTAGAGATCCCCCTACGTTGCTCAAATGGTTTTTGGTTTTTTAATTTTGTTTTGTTTTGTATTACTTTTTGTTTTGTTGTTTTTATTTCTCTTTATGTTCTTAACACTCTGTCATCAGTGGTGGTGCTATGCTCTGGTCTCACTGTTTTTATCAGAATCTGGTCAGCACACACACACACACACACACACACACACACACACACACACACACTTCCCTCAACAAGCTGCTTCCATTATGTGGAACCTGTTGTGTACTTCGGTTTCTTCCGTGTGCTCCTGTCTAACGCCCACCCCGCTGCTCTGTTGAAGTCCTGCTCCTCAGAGCTTCAAGGCTCTCGCTCTGCTCTCTTCCACAACTCTGTGGCAGTTGTGGACTTTGTTACAAGCCCCATTCGTTTCAAACCTCCCCAAAACGCCTGGACCTCACCATCCGCCCGAGGAACGTGTCTTTGTCTCCACATATGGGGGTTAAGAACACAAACAACGAACAAACAAAATCCGTTCTTCTGAGCTCCGGGCCCTGGCCTATTTAGTCTTTCTGAGCCATTTGCCCCTCCTAGCTGCCTGTCCTTCTCGCTCAAGCCTCCCCAAGCCTGATGACCTACAAGCGTAGTGACATGGCTGTCTCCAGTTGTCATGTCTCACCCCCCTAGTTCACTTCTGAAGAGGACCCATGATTTGCTTTATCATCTGGTCTTCTAGCTGGCACAAAACAGGCACCCAAAAGTATAGGTTGGGTGGATGGTAGGTGACTGAGTTATTTCGTCTTTGGTCATTTCACCGACAGTTGGGAAAAGAAGGAAGCTAAGTGCCCGAAGCTAATTCACAATGATAAAAGGAATCTTCTCACCTGTCCCTAACTAGAAAAGGAAGCACAGGATCACTAGGGATATGGTAGCCGCTTGGCCACTTGATTTATCTCAAACTGTTCGGCGTTCTATCCTCCACACAATGCTGCCTGTCATATACATGTGGTCTAGTTCTGCTGTTATTGTTCCAACTTCTGCCCTCAGCTAATGTCTGGCCTAGGAAAAGATACAGCCACAGTCTTATCTACCCAAACAAGGGGGGCTCTATAGACACAGGTGAGAATGAAGCCCTGATTCTCCCGGCAGAACGTCTGAACTCACTGAGAGGCTTACAGAGCTGTCAAAAGAAATGCGGAGCATGAGATCAGTGCTGACATCACACTTCAGCCTAATGATGGTCCCTGTCTATACAGTAAAGCCCGAAGGTGACCAAGAAAATAACCCAAATCAGCTTTTTCTGTTCCACCTAATTCAGCCCATATGGATTGAGACCTACTTTGCACTGTGTTCTGAGTAAGAAATCCCCTGGATAAAAATCTAACAAAGTCAATAAAACCTGCCATCTTACCACCTGGCACCAGAATTCCTCCTTGCTTGGCAAAGGGCATTCAGCCACTTGGGGCATAAATCAAGCCCTGTTGGCAAGGCTTTGGCAGACTCAGGCTATAGAGGAGAGGGTTGGGCTGTGCCCAGGGAGAAGGTGAGATGAGTCTGTTTTCTGCCCCTGAGAGAGAAAAACGAAGGGTGAGGATGGGGGATTTGGGGGTGGGTGAAGGGCAAGATTCGGAGCCAGGGAAATTCTAGTAGTCGGTGACAAAGGTCTTTTCAAAAGCAGGAATACTAACTAAGCATGTTAGCTGCCAGGAGAGGCCATACGTGCCCTCTTCTCAAGGCCTCAAGTATCATCCATGTCTTCTGTCTTCCCAGACATCATGTGAGCATGGCAGAGAAGAAGAAGCCATGTGTGAGCAAATAGGATGCCCTGGGGATAGCCTTCTGCTCATCTGTACTGGGCTTTAGACTTCTTCTGGGCTACAAAGAACTCCAGGCTGACTTAGTTTGAGCTCCAGGCATGAGGATGTGAGAGGAAATGCTTGGAGTCCACAAAAATGAAGAACACATTGTGTCTGCTGCAGGGTGGATGCAGAATGTGCAGGGAGGGGCGTAAAAATGGACAAAACAATATAAGATGTAACATACAAATAGCAGGGAATTGTTCTCGGATCCCTTCTCAGTCTCAGATAAGATATTAGATCCAAAAGTCTAAGAATGAGAAAGGGTATAATCAGGGCAGGGCAAACTCCATCTGATGGAGATTCTGAGAAGTCAACTTTCGTTAAAGAAAATAATAATAGCGAGGGCTTAGCATTGAGGAGCAGTTAGCCAAAAGTCTCTAGACCACAGCCAGGGAGAATTCACTAATCTAAACATTATCAGAAAGGTGTCATAGGGAGGCCTAAGGGAGTAGTTCTGGTGGTAACATTACTTGGAGGGGCGACCTCATGAAACTGGTGTGGCCTGCAGAATTGTGGTAAGCCCTTCTTCCCTCCATGGGGAAGGTTTAAGGCTCCCTCTCTACTGAGTATCATGAGCAATGCTTACATAGAACCTGGTTCATTCTACTTGGGCGAAGTCAAACTGACCATCCTTAAGGGACAGAGCCTATTCCCGAGTTGCTGATATACAGCTATTGGGCAGAACTATTAAGCTCCTTTAAAAAAAATTAGATTTATTTATTTTATTGTATGCATATGAGTGTTTTGCCTGTGAGTATGTATGTGTGCCATGTGCATGCCTGGTGCCTGTGGAGACCAGAAGAGGGCACTGGATACCTTGGAACTGGAGTTAAACCAGTTTACAGATGGTTGTAAACCACCAAGTTGGTGCTGGGAACTAAACCCTGGTCCCCTACAAGAGCAAAAAGTACTGTTAACCACTGAGCCATCTCCCCAACCCCCTCAAGCTCCTTTCTTAAAGCAGTTAATTCCCAAACACGGCCTCATTGGTGGCTTCCCTCGTTGTGTGCATATGCTGATTCTATGTCAAGGGAAGGCATTTGTTTTCATCTGCATGGGCTTTGATGCCTTATTTGGCCAACTGGCCAAGTGACACTCTGAGAGGCAGCCATGCAGAGTCCCAGTAGTTTCTGAACATTTGCTCTTAAGTCTTTGAAATTGTCCACCATGCTGGGAGAAGTTTAGACCATTGAGGGAGCCATGTGGGGTCACTCTAGCCAACCCTTGGTTGAGTTATTGACCAACGGCCAATGCCAGCTGCCACAGGCGCCATTTGGACATCCATCCCCATCCAGTCCTTAGATGACCCTGTAAGCCACCTTGCAAATATAGTGACCACAAGTGAGGGGGCACAGTCAAGTCCAAAGTGAGCATACTAAAAGGGAGCAATGAATGGGTATTGGCTGGGCCACACCCCATTGGAGTATCCAAGACCTTTCTGTGGTCCTTGGGGTGGTGAATAAATAAATATTGTTTCTTCACAGCATGGCCCTAAGATGGGGTCATTAGATATGCTTTCCTGGGAGGACTGGCCCTTGTTTCATAATTTTTCTGATAACTTATCTTAATCCATTCAGGCTGTCAAACAAAAATGCAGTAGACTGTGTATCACTTGAAATCACATGAAAGAAATTTGGTTCTCATTGTTCTGAGAACTGAGAATGTAAGGATCAAGGCAGCAGTGTGTTAGTGTCTGAGGAAGGCCTGGATCATAGTCTGGTCAAGGTGTGTGGTGGTTTGAAAGAAAATGGCCCCCAAAGGGAGTGGCACTAATGGGAGGCGTGGCTTCTTTGGAGGAAGTGTGTCACTGTGGGGGTGGGCTTTGAAGGTTCATACATGCTCAAGTCATGCCCAGTGAGATAGTTCACTTCTTGTTGCCTGCAAGATGTAGAACTCTCAGCTCCTTCTCCAGCACCATGTCTGCCTGCGTGCTGCCATGCCCCCGCCATGAGAATAATGGACTAAACCTCTGCAACTGTAAACAAGCCACCCAAATTAAATGTTTTCCTTTATAAGAGTTGCCATGGTCATGGTGTCTCGTCACAGCAAGAGAAACTCTAACTAAGATAAGGTGGCATGTCACTATTATCTCATTGCTTAGGAGGCTGAGGCAGAAGGATCACAAGTTTGACTTGGCTACAGCGTGAATTTCATATCTTGCCTTTGTGTTCTCTTATGACAGCAAGGTGAGAGCTCTGGGATTTATTGATAAGGATGCTAACCTCATTCCTCTCAGCTCAATGACTTCCCAAGGCCTCAGTCCTTAATACCATCATGTTGGGGGTCAAGATGTCAAGATGAATTTTGGAGAGATAAAAATTTTAGTTCATACCATTTTATACCTCCCCCCCCCCAGTTTATAAACTCTAGTATGTAAAATGCACCTAATATGCCTTAATATCACTAGCAGTCTTGCTCTAACATCAGCTTTCAAGTACCATCTAAATAAGATGAGAGTGAGTTAAGACACACGTCATCTCCAGCCAAAGTCCCTTCCTGCTGTGACGCCAACAAGGCACATTATTTCCAAACTCCAATGATGGGAAGTATAAGATATACATTCCCATTCCAATAAGAGAAGAAGTGGGAAACAAGTACAATAGGGCAAAGTTAAGGCTTTAGTCAAAGACTAATTGTCTTGATGCTTTGCCTGTCAGACCCACACTGAGACAATAGACTGACTCACTGAGGCAGCGAACCCACCTCCACAGCTTTTCTGAGCCGATGCTCTGTTTTCTATGCCCATTTGGGTGGCAGCATCATTCACTGCTCAGTGAATGTCTTCTCTCTGCCACATCTTTGCAGCTTTCCTGGGCTGGACCACTACCCTGCAGTTCTGCCATGGAGGCTTGTCCCAGTAGCTCCAAGGTTCCAGTCCACCTTGCAACTCTATGTGGGGACTCCATCTTGGAAGTACCAGGCATGGCATCCCAGACTGCATGAACTGGAAAGATGGCTACACCTACTGAAACTGCCCCATCCCCAGCTCCCCATGATTGCAGCAGTCTGAGTCTATAACGGGAGTCACAGGCTTAGCTGCTTCTGAATCATCTGCCTATTGTCCCCCAGAATAGCTCCTGGCTTTTGTCTGGATGACTGAGCCTTACTGTGTCCTTGTAACAGGCGTTGGCCACACCAGCCACAGTCTCTTTTTTTGTTGCATTGTTTGCTTTTTTTGTCAGAACACAAATCAGCTAGGAATTTTCTCGATCCTGTTCTAGTTCCTTCTGGCTGGCAATTCTGTCTTCAGCTCACTCCTCCCTCTTTATGTACTACTAAAAGCAGCTGGGAAGAGTCACTCCTTCAACCCATGGCTTAGGAGCTTCCTTGGCCAAATACATAGAATCATTGCTAGCACACAGTCCAGCCAGTCTCTGCCACTCTATAACAAGAACCCAATGTCCTCACGTTCATCTGAGACTTGTCAGCTCGGCCTTCATCGTTCATTAATACTCCATTCAGAATGATTTAAGTGTTATCTAAGAAAAAAGGGGGTTTCTCTTCAGCTTTTCTATTTGTTTTCTCAGTGCATGCACGTGCACGCGCGCACACACACACACACACACACACACACACACACACACACACACACATTTATCTTTATGGGTCCATTCTCTCGGCAAACATTTGTGCTAAAGGGTGGTGATCTTGTACCTTTGGGGGGAACCTCTGACTTCTGTACAAGTCCTCTCTCTAATTCTGTAACTACAGAGGCATTCCAAGGTTTCTGACACATCCCCACGCTGCCCCTTTCCCAATCCTGCCACCTGTCATCAGAAAGTGGTGGTGGTGGTAAGTGTGCATCCATGGGACAGTTGTTAAAAAGACTGAGTCATTCTACACAAGTATCTGGGCTCAGTCTTTGATGAGGACACAGCTACCCACCAGCCCGTCTGCAGAGCCTTGAATCATTGCCTGGGAAAGAGCAGATATGTCTCTGTCCCAGGTCAGAGCACGACCCTGGAGGAAGACTATTTCTACAGATCTTGGGGACTTAAATTTGCTGATAATCTCAACTCCAGGTGACTGTCTCCACAACCAGGACGTTTGATCCTTGGAAAGTGACTAACTTTGATTAATTGTATGGTTTGTTTCCAAGAGAATCCAGGATCCGTTGTCATGTCTTATAGTAAAAAGCCCAGCCTGATACTTTGCAAGAGATTGTTTATGGAGGAATTTTCCATTGCCTAACCTAGTAGATTCAGCCTTCTACTATGACCCTACTGGGCTATGCCTGGGAATGCAAAGTCATACTACAAGAGCCTCCCTGATCCCCATGCATACAATCTATTGGTCACTGCCCTAGACATAGAAGACACACGTTTGAATGGCTTACATCTAGACCATATATCAGGTACCATAGCCCCTGGCCACAGATGACTATTTAAATTTAAACTTTAATGACTTTAATTTTAAATTTGACTTCAGGTCATCGGCCACACTAGTGCCTCACTGGCCCTCAGTGTGTGTGTGGATGGTGGATCCCAGCCTGCGAAGCACTAATGTAAAATGACTCTTCCTGCTCAGGCTGAGAATTACTTGCTTTTTAAGCACTTTGGTGCACGAGTTCTCTTCTAAGAGAAATATGGAGACTATGTCAACTCTATAATAAGAAAAACCCATGATCTTATATACTGACTATTAGGGGTTATCAAGAGCCTATCTGTCTCTAAAAGGAAACAAACTCTCTAGACCAGGGGTTCCCAAGTGTTGTCATTACTAAGTCTCTGGGGACCCTTGTGACACTGGAGCTTCTGGTTCAGCAGCTCTGGATGTGGCCTGCAGACCACACCTTGAGTTGGGATGGGGGTGGGGAGGAAGGAGGAGGTTCCAGTATATGGCTTGTGAAACAGGAGCTATTGTCTCATGAAGGGTCAGCCAATGGACTTCACGTGGGGGGAGAGAATCTGAAGGAGTTATTGTAGGGGTTCAGCATGGGAGGAATATGACCAATCCCACTTCTTCCATGTGGGTGTGAGATTGCAGGGCAGGAATGAGCTCAAAGCTGAAGGCTAGAATGGATTCTTGATTCCATCACTTCCCAGCTACGAGTCTCAAGACAAGTGATAACTAGACCTCAGTCTCCCTATCTGGAATATGGAAACAGCCCTAGCATTCTTCACAGAGCAGCTATAAGGACTCAGCCCATTGGCAGGTAGATGTAAAGTACTTAGAATGGTGTCTAGTACACTACAAACACTGTGTAGTGGCCAAAGCAATGGGCGAAGGCAGCATGCTGTTTCCAAGCAAGTGAATGTGATTTATTCTGGTTGAATCCATGCATTTATAACCAACATATCACTCAACTCTAATCAGAGGCTGATCTCTCCTCTATATATTGAAAAAGAAACAGAAGGTGGGGAGCCAGTTTCTTAGACAAAGGACTGGATTGATGAGGTATCCTGGGTAATAGGAAAAGTACAAAAAGGATGGAGTTGAAAGTTGGATCTGTAACTGATGGGAGTTGTAGTTGGAGTTTTTCTGCCTGGCCCACAGTCAAGACAAATCTCTCTCACCCACCAGGCGTATAGACGCTCAGACCCAACCAAGTAAACACACAGAAACTTATATTGTTTGCAAACTGTATGGCCGTGGCAGGCTTCTTGTTATCTAGTTTTTTATCTTAAATTAACCCATTTCTGTTAGTCTATAAGTTACAACGTGGCTTGTGGCTTACCAGTACCTTACATCTTGTCATGGCAGTGGCTGGCCATATCCCTCTGCCCCAGCCTTCACTTCCCAGAATTCTCCTCCTCCTTGTCCCGCCTACCCTATCCTTCCTGCCTGGCTACTGACCAATCAGCACTTTATTTATTTTAACCAATCAGAGCAACACATTTGACATACAGAACATCCCACAGTACTTCCCCTTTTCTTTTTTTTTTAAAAGCAAGGTTTTAATTTTTATATAGTAAAATTACAGACAACAAAACAATTGTCAAGCAAGAATTATAGTTACAATATTAAAGAAGATATCTTATATTTGTGAGTTTAAGGTTTTATATCTAACATATCTTTTATCATAACTGAGGAAATTATAACTATCTAGTCTTTAACCATATCAAAGACCTCAGAAGGATATAATATTACCTGAGAACCAGGAGAAGGATGTAAGCAACTTTTGGGAGTTTTATAGGGTAGACAGAGATAGCTGGCAGCCTGGACAGTCAACTAATGTTTCTTAGCATCGTTGGTGCATTTAAATTGGCTACAGGCCTAGAGTATCTGACAGACCATTTTCAGAAGCAGGAATTCTGAAAGACCATCTTACCTTGTCTTGGCAAAGTATAGTGGTCACTTTCCTTGTGTCCCACTTGTCCAGAAAGGGCAGCATTCGTACTGCCAGCAGTTGAGGCAAGGGCAGTTCTTTGCCCAGTAGGCCATTTTGTGCCAAGAAGACAAACTTCCAAATGGAAATGTCTTAGAAGCCCAACATTCTCTCGGGATCAAATTGGTGCTGCCAGGAGCAATTGTGTCTCACGTCAACAGACTTCTAAGTTATTTAAATGCCATATTCTCTAGGTCCATGAAGTGTTTGAAGATTACCTGTCCATCCGACCTATGTATTTATAAATCTGGATAACCTACCTAACATAATTATAGAGATGACAAGCAGAGGTGACAATAAATCAATAAGTCTTATCTACCTAAACAACCTAAGGACTAAGGCTTCATGTAAACAAGGCAAACAGTTTGTAAGCAAATGTACAGTAAAAGGACAATGACTTTAAAATTGTGACAATACACAAAATATCTTTAACAGGGGTAGGAATGTATAGTGCAATATGCAACATGATAATAATCCTAAATATATATCAGTATACAGAATACCTTAAACAGAGGTAGAACATACATACAGTATGACAGATATAAATTTACATTTGTATCAATATACAAATATTTCAAATAAGAGTAAAAATATGTGTACATTATAACAAACATAGTTCTGTATTTGTATCAATATACAAATTATGTTAAATAGGAATATAAAAAGTTTATATTTGTATCAACATATAAGAATTCATAACAGTGCAAATTATCTAAGGCTGCTATTTTACTAAATTTGTTTACTAATGTATATGATAGTCTATCATAATATCTTATACCTATCCATTCCATTTCTTCTTTTCCCATTTTTTTGAGACATATTTTCTTTCCTTAAGGAGAGTACTGAGTTTAACAGTTTCTTCCACCTCCAACCCTAGAACCATCATCCATAACCCTGAGAAATATGAAATTTTACTATATAAAAGTTAAAACCTTGCTTTTTGAAAAAAAAAAGGGGGGGGAGTGGTGTGGGATGTTCTGTATGTCGAATGTATTGATCTTATTGGTTAAAATAAATAAAGTGCTGATTGGCCAGTAGTCAGAAGGCAGGATAGGGTAGGCGGAACAAGGAGGAGGAGAATTCTGGAAAGTGAAGGCTGGGGCAGAGAGAGACCACCAGCCGCCGCCATGACAAGAAAGAGATAAGGTACTGGTAAGCCACGAGCCACGTGGCAAAGTATAGATTAATAGAAATGGGCTAAATATAAGAGTAAGAGCTAGACAATGGTAGGCCTGAGCTAATGGCCAAGCAGTTTAAATAATATGAATGTCTGTGTGTTTATTTTATAAATGGGTTGTTGGACTAACAGGGCTTGGCAGGGGCTGGAGAGAAGGTCTCCAACTACAGGGAGTGGTACAGGGAGGCCCCATCAGTGGTGGGAATAGGCTTCCTGTAGATAGCACTCACTTGCTGGGCACTTTGGTGACCCTCACCAACCATGGCCTCTTCACCTGCCCCGTTTCAGAAACTGTTCACCACCTGTTTCCATTGGTGTGTAAAAGTGTACATGTGGAATTTGTGTGGGGTTTGTGGTACCTGTCACTTACCCCTGAGACGGTTCTCCCTGACGTGTGGTGTCAAAACAGATTTATCAGGGTGATTACGACAATGGTTTTTGTTTGATACTGATCATTTTTCAAACCTTCTCTTCCAACCCCAAAGCAAAGAGCCCAGTCAGCAGCGAGTAAAACGATGGGGCTTCTCTTTTGACGAGATGCTGAAGGACCAGGTGGGGCGGGACCAGTTCCTTCGATTCCTGGAGTCGGAATTCAGTTCAGAAAATCTCAGGTAACTCAAACATTATGTGTTTGAATTGTATATCCGTGTGTGTGTGTGTGTGTGTGTGTGTGTGTGTGTGTGTAAATTTGCACAATCAGTCTCTCCACCTCCTTTTCTCAATAAAGCTCAAATCCAAAAATCAGCTTCT
Source organism: Onychomys torridus (assembly GCF_903995425.1). Classification (NCBI taxonomy): domain Eukaryota; kingdom Metazoa; phylum Chordata; class Mammalia; order Rodentia; family Cricetidae; genus Onychomys; species Onychomys torridus. The sequence goes on from NC_050456.1 coordinate 51,678,071, forward strand.
CTAGCTAAGGTTGGGATAGAGGCTTTTAACGGGATTAAATAGTCAAACGGATTTAATAACACCATTCATCAAGGAAAACCATGGAAGCATGGGGTTTCAGAGTAAGGGAGCAGCTCAGAGTACCCCTTCTCCAAAATGTGTCAGCCCTAGAGATTCTTGGCCCCTTCAAGATTAAACAGAAAAGGGGACATCAATGGGCTCAGTTCAGAACTTTTCAAGCCAAGTCAATGTTGTATAGAGACGTGACTGTACAAGCTAATAAAACCTCAGGCTTTCCTCTCGAGAACTTTGTCACTTCCCTGTGGTGACTCCCTGGATCAGCTGATGCCACTGAGAATACCTCATTGCTTCTGTATGCCCATAGCTAATATCTTAGGAGGGAAATGTACAAATAATTACCATTTAGTAGGAGAATAATGAGATCTGATGTGAACGAGGGGATAAGTGAAAAGCAAAGAAGTTCTTGGTCATTGAAAATGAGAAACTGGGGCGGGGGATGGAGGGTGGGGGCAGGTTATTCAGCCTTCTGTTGTGTCCGATACGGAACCAGGTGGCTCATGGGAATGCAATTAGGAATGTCACAAGGTGAGACCTCTCTGTGACTGTCTTAGTCAGGGTCCTCTACAGGAACAGAACAGACATGAAGAATACATACAGTAAAGGAGGATCTCGAGACAGGCTTTCAGGATGTGGACTGGGTGGTCCAACAATGGCTCTCACACCCTGGAGACGTTGAGAATCCAGTGGTTGTTCAGTCCATGAGACTGGATGTCTCTGCAGTCCCAATTTGGTACCAAAGGCCTAGAGGATTCCTGGAGAGCTGCTGGTCTTGGTCTACAACAGAATCCTGAAGAAATTAATCTTAATATGAATGAAGGAAAGCCACAGCAGCAGAATGTGCTTGTCAACAAGAGTGAAGGCAAGCATGCAAAAATCAAAGTTTCAGGCTGGAGAGATAGCTCAGGGGTTATGAACACTGGCTGTTCTTCCAGAGGACCTGGGTTCAATTCCCAGCACCCACTGGAAGCTCACAACTGTCTCTAACTCCAGTTCCAAGAGATCTGACACCTTCACACCAGTGTACATAAAATAAAGTTAAATAAATTATTATTTTTTTTAAATCAAAGTTTCCCTTTGTGCCCTTATCTGGGCTGCCACCAGAAGGTGCCACCCACATTTAGGGTGGGTCTTCAAACAATTTGAACAAGAAAGTTCCTCACAAGAGTGCCTAGTGGCTTTTGTTTTGATTCCACGTGCAATCAGGTTGACAACCAAGATTAGCCATCACAGTGATCTTAGCCAACTGGTGATTTCTCCACAGCTGAGATCCACCACCGCCACCACCAATGCCCTGCTCCTTATTTACATCAGGTTCTCTTTTACATATTAAACTAATTTCCATGTTCAAATGCTACTCTCTGAAATAGACTTTTATTACTTTTTGAAATTTTAAAATAAAAAAAATCAGAGCGTGTAATGCTGGAAAAGGACTGTGTTCTCTTATGTTAATGGGTAAAATCCACATCATCAATCAGGTGATATCTTTGGCAAACCTATGCTACAGCAAGCCTCGCCAAGGTCTACTGAGGGATGCAAGACAGTCGAGATACCTGATTTCTCCCTAGAAACAACCTTGCAGGTCCTTGAAGAAAATGCATAAGTAACGATTAAGTTATTAATTTGATACAAATAAGTGTAGCCTCTAAAGCCACTTTGGAAGTATTTAACAGGGGAAAGAATGGATGTAAGAGAAAGTAGGCAAGTCCTAAGCTTGACTTTGAAGAATTCACAAGACTTCACTGGACCGAGTAAAAGGGAATATATTCTAAGCCGGGGCACTGAATTGGCCATGGAGTGGGTGTTAGGCAGAACTTTTTCATCTTGGTCATTTATTTTGGCTCCTAATGATTACAGAGATTCCAATGGACAGTGGTGGAGAGAAGGAGACAGAGCAGACACGTGGGTAGCCTGGAAGCAGAGAGAGAACCTGCACTGTGGGCATTCCCCTGTGCCCAATTTCGTTACATCCATGCCCCCAGCCTATGGGATGGTGCTGCCCACACCCAGCTGTATCTTCCCCTTGAGTTCATCCTCCCTTGAAATGCATTCGACAGACACCCCCAGATCTTTACTAATATCCTAGACTCTTCTCAAGCCAATCAAGTAGAAAATCATAAATCAAGATTAACTCTAACCGTGTAGCAGTATGACTGTCCCAGACCGTACAGTCCTCGGATGGTGTAGGTACCAATGGTGTGTCCTTTCCGATCAGACCTGTGCCTACAATGAACCAGACAAGGTGGTCTCACCTCCCGGTTAGGGTCCAATAGTTCATCATTCTTTTAGAATATTCAAACCATAGCTCGGGGGTTTGCTTTGATTCCTGACCAGGCATTTGTAACAGAAACCATGACTTCTAATCCTCTTCACTCGGGTAACACCCAAGCCAGCCTCCCCAGGCCATGTAAGAAGCAAGCTGTACATTCCCAACTGGTCTCTCTGTGTCATCACCCCAGACTCCATCTCCAGCTGGGTCCCTGCAGGTCCTTCTTACTCTCTAATCCCCATCACATTTGGGTACCAAGTTAGAATGATGCAGACTGTGTCCTTTGCTGGTTCCTCAGCCCACAAGTAGACTTAAGAGCCCTCTGCCACCTGACATATTACAGACAGTAGAAGAATGACCACAGGCTCCTTCCTGTTCATTGTGAAGGCCCCAGGGCCGTCTACAAGCTTAGCTGCTCCTCGCCCAGTCTGTGGGCTTTGCTGTCAAAAGCCGCAGTGTAGCCAAGGGCCGCTTTTGCAATCAGACTAGTTTCAGGAAATAGGCATGGAGTCCCAAGTGCACTGGGAAGTGTGTCCCTGGCAGGTGTTCCCTCCCTTCTGCCATTTCCATTTGTGCCTCTGCCAGCAGCTTGCCTGGTGCCAGGAGGGCTACATTTAATCTTGGGTGAAAGAACGTGTGTGCACATGTGTGAATGCGCCAGCCCCCAGCACGCATGCATAAATCCAGACTTAAAGAAGGTCCCCTCTGATCCATGACAGGAAGGAGGATAAAGAAAATAGGACAGCGGGGTGAAAAAGTACAGCCCAGGAGCTTCTGAAATCCTCCCCGGAGACCCCAGCTCCATGTTGATGGTAGTCAGCCTAATTGGAGACAAGGAGGAAAGTTCAGCTTTAAATCACACCACTGGAAGACCCTTTAGTCTCCTATCACAAAAGAGCTTCTTTCCTTCCCTCTGTTCATTCCTTCAGCCACAGGCCGTGGCTAAGCCCTCCCAGGACCCAGGTCCCAAGGGCTCAGGGTTAATCTGGCTCTGCCCCTTGTTCATGGCTGCCATGCCTGGCTGGCCAGATGCACCACCGCCATAGTCCTTGTGCACAGCGGCTCCTGGAGGAGCTGAGGAAAATGCTCAGCTGAGGCTCCCGGTCATCCACTGTCTTGGTCCTTGCTGGGTTGTCCCTTCTCCTCAGTGCTGGTCAGGAGCCCAGGGTACTGAGATCAAAGCAGGAGAAGGATGCCAGCACAGTAGCCATTTCTACCATGACTGGTATAAATCATACCAGAGCTTCAGAATAAGGAAGAGAGGGCCCCAAAGTACTGCCTAGACCTTTCAAAGGAAGTGTGCTGTGATGACTTAATAGCATAGAAAGGCCCCTCAGTGTGTGTGTGTATGTGTGTGTGTGTGTGTGTGTGTGTGTGTGTGTGTGTGTACAGATACATGAATGCATGTATGTGTATGCACATTGGTATGCATAAATAGGTATGCAGAAACCAGAGGCAGACATTAAATGTTTTTCTTGACCACTCTCTGCCTTATTTTTTTTTAACGTGTAGCTAATTGATTTGATAGACTGACTGGCCAGCAAACCCCAGGACCCTCCTGTCTCTGCATCCCCAACATTAGGATTTCGTGTGCACACACTGTCATACCTGGCCTTTCATGGGTGCTGGGGATGTGAACTCAGGTCCCCTTGCTTGTGCAGGAAACACTTTACTCAGCCCTGCTCCTGATCATTTTCTTCTGGGTGAGTCTGGGAGATGACTGAGGGCTGTCATCTCTAGGGACAGGAGGGGGGACAGGTCCAACAAGACATGCTTTGTTGTGCCTGTCTACATCAGAGGCTGCTCACCTCTTGTTATAACCCAAGCCTTCCCGAGGCTGAGCTGCCGAAGGAAGGTGTGTGGTAACTGAGCCAGCAGGTCGGGAGCTTCACAGCTCCAAAGCAAGCCCTACAGAGCTGACTTCATCCCTTTGCCTATTCTGTGAATTTTCCCCCAATGGTGACAGTGCCATTGGCCGCTCGCTGCTCCCGCTCCATCTTCCTGTATAAACCTTTGTCCTGCCTGGCTCAACACCCTCTGGCATACAGCAGGGCATGAGTTAAAAATCAAAACCTGCAACAAAGAGCATTCCCCCCTACATTTTTTATGAGCTGTAACATCTCCTGAGAGAGCAGCGTTGTTCTTCTAACCTGCAGATTGATGACCCTACTTCCACACGGTGTCAGTGGAAGGGGAGAAGCAATTAAAAGGAAGTGCAGAGGGCTGCCAGGTTTTGTCTCAAGAGTTCTAGCTCCAGTTATACCTTCAGCAGTTGCCTCAAGCCCTGGGAACACCCCCAGAAGTTTCATTAGGCCCAGTGGGGGTCCCACATAACCAAACACATGACACATCAGAACCAAGTGACTCCAGCAAGGCTGTGGCCATCTGCAGCAGTTTGGCTCCTGTCCAGGGCAGAGCTCAGCTTGGGTGGTGCTGATGCTGGCTGCTTATGTGGGTACCTGAGCATCGCAGCCAGCCCAGCCAGCCAGAGACAACAATCCAGTTCTGTCCATCTTTCTGCGTCACCCGATGACCAGCAGAGGGCACAGCAACACTTCCTCCTGCCAAGGAGTTCCCTTCTCTCTGGGAGCCAGCCCAGGGATGTGTTTTGTAGCTTCTGAACATTCTGTGAAAAGCTAGGTGAGCCAGTCAGCGCAGAGCTGCGAGGACCTCCTGATGGGACGGAAAATGGTCCATGACTCATGGGCTTCACCGGCTCTTCCAATTGTTTGTCGGGGGAGAAAGGAGACAAGTGAAGCATCCCTGGACCACCCTCCAGTCCTGTGGGCCCCAGACGCTTCACCTTAGTGCAGGCTACCCCACCCCCAGCCAATTTCCTCCTCTGCGTTCGTTTCTAAGCCATGAGCGCAGATCAAATGCCAGCACAGGGCTGCCTCTCGCAGCTCTGACAATTGGCAGTGACTAGGGGAGAAGCAGGCCAGGTGGTCTCTGCACACCCTGGAGCCCTAAGGCTCCGTGCTTCCAGCTGAGGGCTTAGTGCAGGATGGTTGCCTTTGATGCAGTTGCATTTGATGCCTAACTGCTTCCTTGAAGTAACACTACCTGCAGGCTTTTGATAAGAGCGGCCATTTCTCTGTCCTCAATGGGCCACCCATCCACAAGAGGCTATGCAGAGAGTTTGTTGTTGTTTTTGGTTTTTTTGTATTTTTGTTGTTGTTGTTGTTGTTCTTTTGGTGACAGTGGATGGGGGGTGGGGGAGGGGGAGGGTTGTTGGCCTGAGCTCCCAGTTCAGCCCAGACCATTGGAGCGGGAAGATGGTACATACAAATGACAGCCTGTTCTGAATTTCAAATCGCCACAAAAGGTTCCTCCAAGCCAAGATGATAAATACACCTGAGATGTCAGGCTGTTGTTGTGACAACATTTTGGCTGTCACCTAGGAGGGACAAGGTAGGTCATCTCCAAGGCAGACAGAAGGCCGGGCTGAATCCTGTGTACACAGGAAGAGAAAGCTGTCTAGGGAATGCCACTCTCACACACTGTGTGCCCTCCCCTCGCCCTCCCCTCACCCTCCCCTCTTTCTTTTCTCCGCCCCACCTCCCCCTCCCATGACATGCCTGCTGTCTTTGCCTTGTGCTTTTAAAACAAAAATTCTCAGCTTTAATCGATGGAGGAAATCTTTTGGGGGTGGTTGTTTGTTTGTTTTTTCAATGTAAAAATGTATTCAACTTGATTCTGAAATTGGCTTTGCCATCCACTCTGCTCCCATGGGCTCAGGTTAGGGATGTGCAGTACAGTGTCCCTTATGTCATTCTGCAAAAGGGATCCTGAGGCTCCCTGAAGTCGCTGAGAGCCTGCAGAGCGTAGACACTTTAGAGATCCTGGGGCCTTCCCGTGCCTTTCTCCATGGCTCCCCATACAGCAGACCAGACTATCTAGGGACATAGAAGGTGACTTCACATGTCACATTGGTGGAGGAGGTGGAAAATGTACCATCTATGTATGTGAGAAGTCACAGAGCGTCCATGCCCTCCCCCCCCCACTTTATGCAGGAGATTGCTGACCCAGAAGGCTTCCACAGGCAGAGTCTTAGCCCAGAGGCCACCCCCTGCTTCTGCATTCACCCAGTGGGTTCCATAAAACTCTGTGGGCTCCTCTCCCTGGAGACCAGAAGGACATGAGCACCAACTAGGGCAGGTGTTAAAAGGCAGGAAATGATACAGAACAACAGCCAGAGGCTTGGCTGCATCTTCCCAGACCACTGTTGGAGAAAGGGTTGAAATCCTAAATGCTCTATTTGGGAGCTGTTGACTGGCCGCCAATGGCTGTTCCTCGGCCCACACCCAGGGGCCTGGAAGCATTCCAGAGTTAAGTCTGGCTGGGAAATCGTTCAGAATTTTGCTGCACCCCCCTTCACCCACTTGTACCCATTTTCCAGGTGATGAAAGTCTCCCTGGGAAGGTCCAATTCCAGACAGAACATAGCCAGGCTGAGAACAGAACTGAATTTCCTGTTCTCCAGGTACAGGGATGCTCTCATCTTCCTTATCCTCTTTGATCTTCAGGTTCAGGGAAGGGGCGTTTCTTTAGTTCCAGGGGCAGCCAGTGCTAGCTTCACAGAGAAACACTGTCTCGGAAAACAACAACAACAACAGAGAGAGAGAGAGAGAGAGAGAGAGAGAGAGAGAGAGAGAGAGAGAGAGAGAGAGAGAGAGAGAGAGAGAGAGAGAGAGAGAGAGAGAGAATCATTAATTCCTAAAGAGGAAAGTTGGAGCCTGACATTCTGAAAACAGACATTCCCAAACGTTCCTTTTAGAAACGTGGTTGCAGTACTTCAGTCTGCCGCTGGGTGGCACCTTTGGGCCACATATTAGATTTCAATACCATTTCCCAGAGCAGCAGAAAAACATGATAACCCTTTAAAAAATATATAATAATAATAATAATAATAATAATAATAATAATAATAATAATAATAATAAAAACAAGTACATCTTACTCTGGATGAAATTTGGTGGCAGACTGAATGTACTTCCTACCTTGTGGTTCATCTGTGTTCATCTTCTCCATGCATTGACAAGATTACGTGTTCTATTGCCTGTGGCTCTGCAACCCATACAGCATGGAGCCCGCAGTACCTCACTGGGGACATTGGCCTGTCCCCTTTGCAGGGGAGAATGCGCTACCCAACACTGGGTCCCTGTGATAGGATGCCCTGGGACCATCCTCAGGACCTGGGAGCTGCCTTGGCTCTGGTGACTTCAGCTCTCTGCAGTACAGTGCTCGTATGGGGCTTGTCAGGAGCTCTGTTCCCAGGCAGATGCTAAGGGATGATGGGATGGGGGAGGTGATGGGAAGTGAGGGAGATATTTTTCTCTCACACTCCCTGGAGAATCTTTTGTTAGAGAGGTCCCTTCAGCTATGTTTGAGACAAACCCTCTCCAAACTGTTTATGGAATACCTACTAAGTGCCCAGCACCATGATGAGTACTGAAGACCCACTAAGTGCCCAGCACCGTGCTGAGCACTGATGTGAATGGCCCTATTTTGTTTCTCTCTAACATGAATGGCTGATTCATTCCAGACCAAGTATCTTTTATAATTCCAAGGTTCTGCCTACTTTCATGACATGTCCCTTTTTAAATTTTATTTTATTAATTTTTTTTTTCCTGTGCATGTGTGCATGCCTGCTTGTCTGTATGTGCACCACAAGCACCCATGGCAGCCAGAAGAGGGAACTGGATCCCCTAGGGTTAGGGGCAGTTGTGAGCTGCCCAGTGTGGATGCTGGGAACTGAGCCCAGGTCCTCGGCAAGAGCAATGAGTGCTTGCTGAGGCCCTTCTCTAAGCTCCTTTTCCTTATTTTGATGCCCCCAAATGACCCCAGCCAGACTTGACAAAGGAACTCACATTATGTAGAACCTGAAAGAAAAGTAGTTGCTTTTCAGCCCGGCAGAATTTGTACTTCCCAGGAATATTTGGTAATATCTGGAGATACTTGCCAGTGGCTGTACCTTAAGGGATGCTGATGCTGTTGAATAGGCTGGGAGTTAAGTGGCTGCTTAGTGTTCTACAAAACACCCCTTCCACACCATACAGGACCCCCCCCCCCAGCCTGAATTGTGCAGGGGTTGAAAACTCCCTGTGCAGAGGCAAAAGAACTTCTTGTGGTCTCTGGAAGCTCATCCTCTCACATGTGCTGTTTTTCTCTCCTCAACAATACACCCTGGACTTCTAGCAGTCCCCATGGAACTCACACGTGGCGTCAAGGCAGGCATGAGGATGCACGTCAGCTCTGCGGCCGTCTCTAGCAGAGTCCACACAGAACTAACCGCGTTTCCGCTCTCCCTCCAGGTTCTGGCTGGCTGTCCAAGATCTCAAGAAGCAACCTCTGCAGGATGTAGCCAAGAGGGTGGAGGAGATCTGGCAGGAGTTCCTAGCTCCCGGGGCCCCAAGTGCAATCAACCTGGACTCTCACAGCTATGAGATAACCAGTCAGAATGTCAAAGATGGAGGGAGATACACATTTGAAGATGCCCAGGTTTGCTCAATGACCCAAATCATCGTGCCATAAGGTGGTCCTCCAAATCATCGCGCCATAAGGTGGTCCTTAACCCCTTCACAGCTCCACCCTTTGATACAAGTCAGAGGTTTTATGAATAGTTAGAATATCAGCTGTTAGTATTTCTGAGTCAGTCAATAGAGCCCATTTCAGATAAGCACATGGTGAAATTCTGCGATCTTTTCCTTAGGTTGCATTATACACAGAGACAGAAAGTTGCTGTTCTTCGACATAGACTGCTAGCTGGGACTGCATGCTGGTAAACTTGTCATAAGTTAAAACAGCCTATGAACATGCACTCAATACACATCACAGTTTACCATGCACAGAACACTGGGAGGGACTGGCCCTTTCCCTCAGGAGCACAGGCCAACTGGGAGCTTCAGCTGACTCCCTTCCCAGCATCTAGAAAGAGGATCAAACTGAACAACACTAGTCAGAGAAAGATCCAGATCTGAAGTATGGCTTCTTTTGAGTGCCCGTTCCCTATGCGCCATTGTAAAGCCAAGGTATTGTAAGTCAAACCACTATGGGTTGTGGGACCGTTTTTATTTGCCTTATCTTTTTCAGGAAAAAAAAATATTGTACAAAATAGAAACTCTCATGCAAGGTCAGGAGTAAATTCAAAACAACAATGCAATATCAGTAAAGTAGGAATTGTGAGTTGGTTGGGTCAAGACTCAAGCCCATGACTGTCCAACTGTGATGCCCACACACTACACTGCTTCCATGGTGACCACCCCCATGCAGTTAGTATTTTCTGGGCAGCTCCGTACTCCAGGCTCTGGATAGACACCACAAAAAAACAGATGAAAGCCTCTGGTCCTCAGCAAGGGTCAGGGCCCGGTCAGAGACAGACAAATAACTAGGCCATTTTAGCAGCATGAGAAGACCCCAAAGGAGTGGGCTCTGGGGTTAAATGAAGAGCCCAGAGAAAGGACTCAACCCAGCAGGGCACTGTTAGGATGCTCACCGATGCTGTAGGCAGAAGATGCAAGAGGCTTGCCCTGCCATTGACATCTCACTTAGGATAGTCTATGCAGTTGCACCCACACAAACAATGACATGAGGCTGTAACCAGTGTCCCTTGTCAAGACTTCAGACTGAAAACAGTTATCACATACCTCTTCTCTCCTCCATCATGGATGCCACTGAATGAATGTCTGTGCTGGGCAGATTTAGTTCCAAAGCATTGGAACCTCCTCCTTATGACATCAAGAGACCCTTGTGCTCTTTGTAGCTTTGGAGTAAAATCCCTAAATCATGAGGACTCTCCCCCCCCCCCCCCCCCGGCATAGTTTTGTGTGTGTGTATGTATACATATACATATGTGTGTGTGTGTGTGTATATATGTATATATATACATACATGTGTGTGTATGTATATATACATATATGTGTGTATATACATATATGTGTGTGTATGTATATATACATATATGTGTGCATATGTATATATACATATATGTGTGTGTGTGTGTGTGTGTATATATATGTTGATGGGACTCAGTAAGGAGGGGGACAGAGAAGTTCTTTGGGGCCCCCTTCACGGATGGCCTGAAACACGGAAGTCATCATGAGGTTACAAGGTTATGAAACTTCAGAAAGAGACCCTGATGTCAAGCCTTGAAGCTCCTGGTCTCTGGGTATCCCTCCAAGCACAGCACAGGGAGGGTTTGATTTAGCATTTTCCTATGAGAACTCTTGAATGTAAACCAGGGAATGAGCAGAAACACAAACTTTTATGAGCCGTCATCCAGCCTCAACAGCACATGACTGATCTCCTTTGAGTGGTACCCCACCTACATTTTTACCTGCTGCTGTGTTGGGAGAATACCTTTTGTTTTAACATTGCCACAAAACCATTATCGCAATTTAATAAAATGTCAATGACTCCTTAATGCCATCAGGCAAGTGGCCTTACTTTTAATAGTCCCATAAATGATTTTTCAAACACCATTTAAAAATCAGATTCCAAGTAAGGGCTGCACAGTACTGGAGACCAACATGAGTGTTCTTTAATTATACTTTATCTTTCTCTCTCTCCTCTCTCTGCCCCCCCCCCCCCATGCATATTTGATGAAATCCCCTCCCCCACCCCTGTGCACATTGGATGAAGTTAGATGTTTCATCCTATGAAGGTTCCCATCTGGATCTTTCTGGTGACAGCCCCGTGGTGCTACACAACATGTTCTAACATTCACATTTCCTATCAATCGGGTGTTTGATTTTGATAGTTAACCAGATTTAGCTTTGACTTTTGTGGACTTCAATGTACTGTCCTATTAGGAGGCATGCAATGATGTCTACCTGTCTTGTGTGTGTATGTGTGTGTGTGATTTTAGCCATTTTGGGTGTGTCTTGCTGAAGTCCATTCGTCACTTAGGGTTGTGAAACAGTGATGTACTCATTTTATCTTTCTCTCCTTGTTGATGAGCTGCAAGGCTTCCAAAAGGAGGTGCTCCTCTCAACTCCGAGCTAATTAAGTAGTTAGTATCACTGTTCTTGTAAGAAGAATGGAAGAATGTTTGATTCCTTTTATGTTGCTAGTTTCCAGCACAATGGGTGGCTTGATATCATCTTCATTTGGTGGCTGACTGGAGTTTTTGTTTTGTTTCCAATGTCTCTTAAACTCATGAATTTAAACACATTTGATGTGTTTTATGATCTATTTTACTGCTTATTTTTATTGATGCATGGGTTTTACCATCTCGAGCCAGTTGATTCCTTCTGTAGTGACCCCATTAATCTTTAAGGTCATCCAAAGAGCAAGGAGCCTCCACAGTCCTGTGTACTGTCCTAGACCTGGGAAAAGCCCTGTCTCTGAGGACCCTCAATTCTTCCTAGCGGCAAATGGTCCCTAGAAGCCACACTGTGGGCACTTAGTGCTTGTGGACGCTAAGTTGTTGGTCTTTTCTCGATATTTTCAGTGGACAGAGTTAGGAAATATATTGTAATCTGTAATAAGGATACATTCAACTGGACACACCTGTACTTCCAGCAGTTGAGAGACTGAAGCAGGGAGAGAGCTCGGAGTTTGAGACCAGCAACCCCACCGTGTGTGTGTGTGTGTGTGTGTGTGTGTGTGTGTGTGTGTGTAAAGAGAGAGAGAGATGTTGACACTTTCATTTGAGATTTAGAATTACTGGTGGCTCTTCCTCAATCTCCTCTTGCTTACCCCCTTTCCTCCTTTTATGCTCAGACTCTAGCCCTCAAGGACCCCACAGATGAAGTGTAATTACTCATCTGCTTTACACTACATTTCCACAGAGCAGTCTGAGGGCCGGACAATGCGATCACTGCTGGCGTCTTCAACTGTTTGATGCATGGTTTTCCATAGTTTGGAGGCGCCATAGTTAGCTCAACCAGTCTTCCCCTCCTAGATGCTTGTGCTCTTCTTTATTCAAGGAAGATTTGATGAGAGAACTTGAAAATAAGTACATTATAGCTTGATAAGATAGTGAATACCTGGTCTTCATTAATACAGTTCTATGTGATTTTTCAAGTCCTTTCAAGTGTGTTATGTTCTAGGCAAGCCTGTGAGGTAGACCAGACAGGAAGATGTATCTAGACCTAACTTCTATAAATTTAAATAAGGCTCCAAATTTAAAAAAAATGGCTCTTATGCCACTTCCCACTCCTAGGCTCTTCCCTGTTGCTCCTTAAGTGTGTTTTCATGCTGGGCAGTGGTGGCACACGCCTTTAATCCCAGCGCTCGGGAGGCAGAGACACGTGGATCTCTGTGAGTTCGAGGCCAGCCTGGTTTACAGAGTGAGATCCAGGACAGGCACCAAAACTACACAGAGAAACCCTGTCTCGGGGGGTGGGGTGGGGTGAGGTGTGTTTCCACATACAAATATGCATCCCTAACAGCCTGACTTTGGGAATGTCACCTAATGTCTGAGCTAGTTTTATGCCAACTTGACACAAGCTCGAATCATTGTGAATATGGGAAATAGAGAAAATGCCCTGCCAGATAGACCTGTGGAGCATTTTTGGTTTTTGATTGATGGTTGATGTGGGAGGACCTAGCCCACTGTGGGTGGGATAGCCCCAGGCAGATGATCCTGGGGTGTAAGAGAAAGCTGCCCAGTAAGCCACACAGCTCCAGTGGGTGTACTTCACTTCCCACCTCCAGGTTCTTGCCTTGCCTTCCTTCCCTGGCTTCCTTCAGTGATGGAAGTATGACCCGAGAGTTGTAAGCTGAATAAACCCTTTCCTCCCCAAGTTGTTTCAGTCACGGTGTTTTATCACAGCAATGGAAACAGTAACTGAGACCCCTAAATCCCCTAAGTCTTCCTTCCCTCTCCTACAGAGCGGAGATAGAGCAGAACTTCCACCTCGGATGAGAAGTGACAAAATGAAATGGCCACAGTGTCTGGACCACAGAAAGAAAGGGAAAGCACTTCCTATTTTATTTCCCTGTGGCATTCATGTGTTTAAGCCGTTTTTATACGGAGCACATTTGACAAAAATTTCACATCTTTTCATATATTAGCACACAGAGATAATTCCTCTTTCAGTATACAGATGTTCCTTGACTTATTATGGATTATACTCCAACTCATTCATGCTAAGTTGAAAATATCATTAAGTCAAAAGATGCATTTAATACACTTCACCGACCTAGGGTCTGGTTGAGCACCATGGAGGCATGGAGAACACTAGTGAACATTTGATTTCTCCCTCTGAGGCTCCCATGGCTGAGCTGTAGTATAGTTTATGCCAATACTACCCAGTGTTAGGAAAGGGTATTCGCCACAAAGCCAGCCTGGGAGAAGATCAAAGCCCAGCATGGAGTTGGTATGAGATACATGTAGCTTTCTCACAACTTTGAAGTTGAAAACCTGTAAATCAAATTATCCCTGAGAACCACCTGCCATCATGTAGGAGAGACCTGCACTTCCTTCCTCAACATGTTAGGTCTGCTCAGACTGGGTGGCTTTTGAGAACATTTGCTCATCTCTGTCCTGAGCAAGGAATGCTGGGATTCGAGTGCTGTGTGCTTCTTGGTGCTGACTCTGTCCTGACCACGGGACAGCTGCCTTCTTGTTGTGTTACCTCATGAAAGTAGAGAAAGCTCTTTGGTCACTTCGTGTTATAAGAACCCCAACCCCATCATGGGACTCCACCCCCATGACCTCATCTAAACATCATTGTATCCCAAAGACTTCACCTCCCTCCAACACCATCGTGTGGGGGAGTCAGGCCTTCAAGAACATGAGTTTTGGAGGGACATAAACTTAGCCCATAACAGGGTGATTATGAAAATAACTTAGCCCATAACAGGGTGATTATGAAAATAAGGGAGCTCTGTCTTTTCTATGAAATGAGAGAGCTGTTTAAAGAAACTAAACTTCTCATGTGAAGGACTAGATAATCTAAACTTTATGTTTATGGGACATGTGGTCTATGTCATGACTGTTCAAAAACAGCTATGATACCACAATGGAAAACACACACACACACACACAGAGAGAGAGAGAGAGAGAGAGACAGAGAGAGAGACAGAGATGTGTGGCTGTGTCCCCAAAAGTGTATTTGTTGACAATGAAATTCAACTCATAATTTTTCACACATACGCAAAATAATTGTTTTAACTATTAAAAAAAAATCCCTGAACCAAGAGCTACATTGGAGCCACAGGCTATTATAGTTTGAACCAAGCTGTATCACACGAAAGTCATTGAAAAGCTTCAATGAAGCAGAAAGACAGAGGGTCGGGGACAGTGACTCTGCAGCTTCTATGGTAAATTAGAAAGACTCCATCTTGGTTTGATCACAGCAACACTGTGATTAATCTCTGAGGACATTTTTGTGTCAGCATGGAGTGCTCCCAAGCAGGGCCATGCTTGCACAGTGACAACCACGGCTTTACCTCCTAGCCAGCCCAGTCACCTGCACCAAGCAGAGTGCTACAGCTTTGAAGCTTCCAGAGATGGAAAGGCTGTAAAATCCCGTAACAACCTATGACCTGCTGGCCAGAACTCTGAATGTGTTCTCCTAGCCTGCTGGCCAGGAGTCTGCAGCTGAGCCCTTCCTGGCTTGGAATTTTAGTGCTGAAGATTTGTCTGCCCCCCTAAGACCTGGAGAAACTTGAGTCTCCAGAGGCCGGGGACACAGGACTGATTCTGTGTCTACCCTATCCTTTTTCTAGGCTTACATATTTAAGGCCTTTCACTTCTCTCCTCACTCAGTTTACCCATCTGCTAAGTGGGGATAATGACCCCTACACCATTAGAATCACCCTGCTTTGAGACAGGAACTCTGTCAGGCTACCACAGTTAGTCCTAAGATAGTGACCCACGAAAATAAAAGCAAGAGCCTAATTCTGGCAACCAGCAATCAGGGCGAGGGAAGAGATCTGGGTAGGGTGCAGCATCTCTAGGTTTCATTGGACCTCATGCAGTAGAGTAAGGTTAATTGCCTATGCCTGCTTCCTGAGAGGGTTTCACAGGACACACTCTAGCAGCACGGGCCCATTTGCTGATCCATTTGGTTCTTTTGACAATTTGGGCTGAGATCAAACTTTCCATAAAGGCCCGTGGGCTGTGGCTGTCACCCTCAGCAGCTTTCTGTGTTGTTCCCATTTCATAGACTTGGGGGATAAATGGGCCATGGATTGTTTTTAAGGGCTGGATTTTTCTGATCTCAACTGTAGGGCATCAGTGAACTTGCCATTTCCTTTCTTGTCCTGAGGTCTTGGGCAAAATCTTTGGGATTTTATACCTCCTCATCTGTAAAATGAAGATGATGTCTTTCCACAGCCTAGTCAGTAGGATTTTAGAAAAATCATATGAGCTAAAAGCTCTAAACATTCTTTGAAAAGATTATAAGTGCTATAGATTTGTGTGACCTCACAAATAATAATGGCTTTAGTGTTCCCTGGGGCCTTATAAATCCAAGCTAAGATCAAAGGCACAGTGGCACACTCCTTTAATTCCAACACTGGGGAAGTAGAGGCAGGTGGATCTCTGTGAGTTCAAGGCCAGCTTAGGCAACACAGGGAGTTCTAGGGGTGGAGGGAATGGGTGTTGTGAAACACTGTCTCAAAATAAAACAAATAAAGTAATTCTATCAACAAGACTGCTCTTGCAGATGCAAGCTGGATATGGTGGTGGCTCATGTCTGTAGTCCCAGTACATGGAAGTTTGAGACAGAAAGACTGTAATAAGTTCAAAGCCATCCTGGGCTACATAGTGACTTCTAGCCTACCCTGGGATATAAAATGACACTCAGTCTTAATAAAAGAAAGAAACCAAACTGTGAAGGTCCTTGGGTGTCCTGCTATAGTACTTGTCCATGCTCATCCTAGAGAATTCATCCCAGAAAGCATTGGAAAGGGTAAATAAGATGGTTGGCAATCCAAAGGATGGAATTGGAGAGAGAGAGATCTGAATCTTGGGGATTGCTCTTAGCACCTCAACTAGCAGGTTTAGGGGGCAATAAGTCACAGGAAGTATAGGAACCTAAGGCCTCCTCTAGGGACATTTGTCTCTTGTGAGCCTCTGTGGGCTCTGAAAGATGATAGGAATCCAGTGACCAGCCTGATGGCTGTGTAGCTTGTTTTTAAAGCCTCAGAGAAGCCAAGGATGGTCCAAGGACTGTGTCTCTAGGTCATTCGATCATTTGTCTATTCACCATCTATTGATTTTGTGACCATCCATTCTCCATTTGGGTTGGAAAACCCTGACCTGTGTGGGGTGACCTCTATGATGAAACGACACAGGAAACAGGGGGTCTGAGTGGCCCATAGCCATAAGACAGAGCTTGCCTCACCGTGCATCATTCTTTATAAACAGAACAAACAGGTCACTGAGATCAGGTGGGATTGGAAACCTGTCCTTCAAATGGATTGACAGTTGAATCGAGCAGAGTAACCTCCCTCATTGGCTTTATGGCATGTACATTCCCACCTTGCCTTCTTAACTGTCCAAGCTCCACTGCCTCCCTGACCTATGTTAATGCTAAGACTCCCACTGGCTCCCTGCACCTGGAGTGTCTGGACCTTTGCTGGAAACAGGAATCGGTTTTCTTTGCCTTTTGTAAGTGCCTAACCACACTAGGGTACCACTCTGTATGGGGGTTCAAGTATTTCAAAAGCAGATGTCTTGCTGGGCATAGTGGCTCCTGCCTGTCATCAGAAGCAGGAAAACCACTTCAAGTCTGAATCTAGCATACATAGCAAGTTCCAGGCCAGCCAGGGATCCATAGCAAGACCTGCCTCCACAAACAAGCAGACAAACCAACCAGTGTCCATGAATCATAATACTCTTAGCTGTGTCTAGCATAGTAAAGGGGAGGGTGCAATTTGTTCCTTAGCTTTCAACTTCAAGGAGCCTCGAGGAGCAACCGTAGTAATCAATAAGGACCAACTAAATTATGTTTCTAATTTTATGTTCAGCAAAACTTGGGATATTTACTATGTGCCAGATGTTCGAGGCACTGGAAATCTGCAGCTGTATAGGCGGGTCCCTTCCTGGAAACAGCCCTCAATCTCCATGACCAGAACTCTCTGCAATCCACATCCATTCATGGACTAGTCAAAGACTTCGAGGCCAGAATGAGGGCTGGGTGATAAAAGACACCATCAAATCTACCCCCATCATGAGCAGACAGGAAGCCTCTTGCCAAGTGTCTGTAACTCTGTAAACTTAGATGTTTAAGATCAGTTTGATGGAGGAATGCAAAGTGTCTAGCCTTTGCTTTGTTTGAAAGCCAATATATAGGGGGGCAAGGTTTCACATTGGCCCTAAGAAGTCCTCTGAGCCTGGAGAAAGCTGTCCATCTTTGTTTTGGTGATATCCAAGTGGCATTGTGGGCCTATTTCCTGGTACAAATCCTCTATTAGAGACCATTTCCTGGCCCATTGTGTAGCACACTGTCTTTACTAAGGAGTCCCATCGCAGCTTGCTTGGGAGCTTGCTCACTGTGTTCTGTGGGTGGTGTTATTTCAGGATGACAAAGAGCAGAACGAAGGATGAGTCTGCAAAGGACAAATCAGTTGTTTGTAAGTTGGTTTCTGCTTAGCAGGCATTCCTGGAGAGAAGGGAGCAGAGAATTAAAGGCTAGAATTTCTGTGTTGCTAATTCTGAGTGTAGATTTCTAGTACCAAACCCTTAAAGAGGCAAGGAGAAACGGTCTGCTGTGTTAATAGGTGGGAGGTGGAAGGGAATATCTGAAGCTGTCTTGGTTGCCCTCAGCTCAGAGTAGAGATAGGACAGCGTTAATATTCTGTGCCTTGGACCAGTAAAGTTATATCTGTAGGATACCATGCAGGGTGGATACAAGGAACCATTTTCTCTCATATTCATATATGCCTTTTGATTTATCTACTATGTGGAAACAAGCACCCCTCACCCCCATCTTCTTAGAAGGCCCAAGAAATCCAAATGGAGGCTTCTCATTTAAAATTCCTAAGTCATCCAAAGAGGCATCCCTGGGGTTTTGGATGTAGCTTCCTGGTAGAGAACTTGCCTAGAAGGTATGTGGGAGGGCCAGGGTTCAGTCCCCAGGACTGCAAGAAGAAGCCAAACCACCACCGAGCCGGCCTGATCAGTCTTGGCTCATTGCTGTCCAGGTTGCCAAGGCTTCTTTTCTGTCTGCTTACGGAGCAGACACTGAGCTGTGACACACTTTGAGTCCTTCCCACCACCATTTGTTCATTTGTTCTGTCCTGTAAGACCCATCCTGAAACATTTTAATTTTCCTTAGGATTCAGCTGACCATGCCCAAGGCTTAAAGATCTTTGGTTAAAGACAGTTAAGAGTCTCTCGGAAGATCAGGCTCAAAGATCCAGACTTGCGCGTCCAAGGCAAGTTGCTTGTAAGCTGCTCTTTGATGAGATACCAGAGCCTGGGTCTTGGCCATTTCCATTGCTAACAGTGGTGATGGTGGATGGTTCTCAAAAGGGGATGGTAGGAAGGGGCTATCCCCAGCTAGCATCAGGCTGACCCAGACTTAAGACTTGAGGAGGAAGCCCCCACACCCCTGCCCCTACACATAGGAGGGCATACTGTATCTCAGCCAAGCGACACTGGTCCACTTTAAGCTACGGCCAATGAATAGATAAAAGCCTTGAAAACCAGCACATGAAGGTGGAAGGAGTGTGGCCTCTGGGTTCAGACGCTGGCTCTCGGCTAACACTGAGTGAGACGTCATCATCCGACCTGGTCCAGTTTCAGTAGCCTTGTCTATAAAATGGGGCTGTTTAACTACCATTTCAGAGTGACCAGCATCACAAAGTGCAGCTGAACTCTGCTCCCCAGTCCTCTTTGCTCCAAACTGCTGCCTTTCTCCGGAATCTTCTTCCTTCTGTCTCATCCATATCGCCTCTCATACACAAAATCATAACACAAGGTTATCATTATTACTTGACGTGTATAATCATTTTGTAGTGCTTCTATTTCTGCACTGAAAATGTGATTGACAGGTCTAGAAACAGGCCAAGTGGGGACTTGAATCCAAGCCTTTGGCTCTGGGCCCAGTTCCTTCTCCTTTGGCCCCCTCTACACATCGCATTCTGCCTCTCGTTTTCCTTCAAGGGAACCTGACAGCTACCCAAGGATGGCTATTACACCAGGAAGCATAGGAATGGAGAGCCACAATGAGGCACATACACCTGCAGAAAGAAAAATAGGAAACTTGAAAAATCACAAGGAGGGCTCTTGGCCGCAATGCGTGTTCCAACTGAGTGGTTCCCACTCCAGGAAGGTGTTCTGAAGCTAGAAGATGAGGTCTGTGCTGTTTTATGAGCCCACAGCCCAGGAAGAGACATAATGATATTCTTAAGAGGTCCAGCTGTTCCGCCATGCTGGCAGCCCAAGGCCTCAGACATTCATGTGAATATACAACACCCTCCCCACACCCCCACACACACCCCTCTCACCAGAAGCCCAGTGTTTTGTCTAAAAAGAAAGGACATTTCCAAAGGAGAGCTCTCACAGCAAAATATTGATTTGGAGCAGGTGTGGTCTGGAGACAGTGTGTTTTTTCTTGCTCGCCCCAGCTCCTACATGTTTTGGAGACTCTTACTGACCTCGGCCATCTTGCTTCTGTCTTAGAATCCCAGGCAAGCAGAGGACCCATCTACAGGTCAGTCAGGAGCCGGAAAGGGAAAATGAAGGAGATGTGTTTCATCAGAGGGTGTGAGTCCTTCCCACCACTGGAAAGTATGTGGCTAAGACACCCATGTGGTTTAGGTCCTAAAGTACTGGTTTCTTAATATAGACAGGCCCATTTTTGTCCTCCATTCAGGAGGGGTCCCGGGGTAGGTGTGTTCATGTGGTTCTGCGTTTTTGTCATCCACACTCATCTCCCCAGTATACAGAGGGAGATGGAGGAAGGGGGCAGATAGTTGATAAGCAGGAGGGAAAGAAGCCGGAAGTGAGGGTAAGACAAGAAGACCAGAAAAGGCAAAAGAAGAAAGGAGCAGATTGTTTGTTCTCTCTAGCCCGTGTTTCCTCACCCAGGGTCTGGCTGAGCTCGCCAGTGGCTCCCTTGCACTCTGTGATGTAGATATACATTTCCCTTAGGACCAGTTGTCGGCAGAACGGTGAAAACGCACCAGAACCCCTCATAAATCAGCAGAGGTCACTGCCAAGAGCTTTGTACACTTGCTGTCCCTGGCAGTGATAAACTCATTGCATTTGGGAAATGGCCAGAGACCCTGAGTCTGATCTTAATTCTCATTCCCAGAAAACTCTCGGCTCTGGGTTCGCCCACCCCCTGTTTACTGTCTTTGTGTTTCCCAGACAAAGCTGGAAGGAACACGCTTTCCTGACATCAAAGGCAATGTTTCTTTGTTTGGGGGAGGAGGGACAGGACAAGGGAGTCACCAAATCTCTAGGCTGTGGGAAAGCTAGGCTCAGGCCAGAGGGACGCTGGCACTATGGGAGAACTGCAGAGTGTCAAGAGCCTGTTTCTGTTTCTGTCAGACCTGAATGCTAGAGATTCTCTCTCTCTCTCTCTCTCTCTCTCTCTCTCTCTCTCTCTCTCTCTCTCTCTCTGTGTGTGTGTGTGTGTGTGTGTTTGTGTGTGTGTGTGTGTGTGTGTGTGTGTGTGTGTGTGTGTACCCATGTAGGGTGAATTGAGGCTTCATAACACTAGTAAAAGGTTATATGAGAGGTTGGTGGGGCAGGACAGTGGCACCCGCCTTCCAGCAGTCCATACTCACATTGCCTACTTTCCGCCTCACACTGCCCTTGCCTGGGTGTGTGACTTTGGAGTTGGTCACTTGGGGAAGGTCACAGCAGTGTCCACACTTTTCCCTGGACCCACACCGACACATGCCTTCAGGGAGTGAGCCTTTGCCCTGGGGTATCCTGCCCACTCTGTGGGGTCGTTCTATGCCAGCTTGGCTCCCATAGAGCTGAGATTCATCCTTCTCAGTCTCTGCTCAGACCCTTCTGCCTCAAAGAGGCATTTTCCAGTCGATGGACCTTTCCCCACTCAGGAAGATCATCAGCTCAGCCCTAGTCACACCCAAGCACAGCAGCTGTACTTGGTCGCCTTTGCAGCTTAAATAGCTGTGTGCATTCTTGGTGAGAAGTCTTGTCCACAGACTCTCAGCTATATGACAACACAGCTCTCTTTGTCTTATTCAGACTATAACCTCATGGTCAGACTCAATGCCTGGCACCTACTAGATGCTCAATGACTATCTGGTGAACGAAGCCATGATTAAATGTTTAAGCATCTGCCTTTTCCTGCCCTATTTCAGGTGACAAGGTCTGTTTTGTTAATGAACCAGAGTTGTCCTGACAGCACTGAGGTAATAGGAATTAAGCAGATCCAGGTTGAAGATTGTTGTGGAGGCCAGAGGGCCAGGCTAGGAGAGGCCTGCCTCTACCTTGCAGGGAAACAGAGGGCTGGGAAGTATAAACTCAGCATTTGGATTCCTAGGAGAAGCCAGAAGCAGCAGCAGAGATGCATTGCTTTAGAGAGATTTGGAAAGGGTCCAACTCTTGGGACAGGCCTTTGCAGATGACTCAGGAGCCACCTGTCTCTGTTGGCCAGACAGAGATGATGCCTGATTAAAAAAAGAGAGAGACTGTAAGTCATCTTTACTCAGAGTTAACATTTGCACCCACAATTTTAATGGTAGAGCAATTTAGAGATATCAAGTGAAAGCAGAGACCAATGACACCCCTGGGTCTAGGCTCTGTAGCTGAGAAGGATGTTTTAGCTAAGAGGTTCACAGACCTTTATAGGGAAGATGAGCCTCACTCTCCTTCCATACAGAGTAAGTGAGCAGATGCTTAGGCCAGTCATAACTAAAGCAAGTGTGGAGCCTTATAAATGTGAACATTAAACTCCAATCAAGCATTTTAGTGAACCAAGAAACTGTGCACTCATGTGTTTTCTGTATCAAGCTACTTGAGGATGGGTGTGTGGCAGGGTAGAAAAATGCGTTTGGTTTGGTTTGGGAGCCTGAAATTCTAAGACCAGGCAAGGCTGCCTGTTGGGGCTCTGGTGAGGGCCTTCCTACTGTATCTCAACATGGCGGGGAGTGTGTGAGGAGAGCCTAGACAATGAGAAGGCAGGTGAGAGTGGGTTCCGAGCCTTTGGGAAGCATGCTTAAGCTATAGCCAAACCAACCGCAGTGTAAACTCAGCTAAATGTTTGACCCTGTGATGGACAGGGTGCATCTCTAAAAGGTGAAGACACTCTGTCCTCCATCATCCAAGGACTTAAACCCATCCAGGGTGGTTGTCGGGGACCTGGATACTTCTGTGAGCTTTTTGGAAAACCATTTCACAGTAAGGTTGTTAAATGAGAACACCGTCTCCGAAGCAGCCACTGTTTAATTCCCCTGTGTCCCCTACCTGTCCATTTCCATTGGTGAGAATGTCACCCAACTCTTGTAAATATGGGGCATCTAGGAAGAACGAAGCCCATCCCAGGATCCTTTGGAGTTCAACTGGGGATGGGCCGCAGGGGTTTCTGGCATAACCATCGCGTTTCTTGTGTTCCATTTTCACTATTGATAACTGACAAGTAAAAAGTCGTCTGTTTCCATGACGTAAACATGACGTTTTGATAGACGTATACATCGAAAAATGCCCAAATCAAGTAATTTAGCATACATATCATTCTCCATGCTTAGTTGTCTTTTACTAAGAAAATTTTAAATCAAAGTTTCAAAATTAAAAGATACTGTGGTGAACTGTAGTCAACCATGATGACCTATAGATAGCCTGAACTTACTCCTCCTATCTAAATGAAGGATTTCCCCTGTGGCCCAGCATCCCCCAGACTCCCTTCCCGGCACCCATCACTGTCTGTGTGTGCCTTTGTGAGTCTGAGGGGTTAGCTTCCGCATGTGAGCAGTCAGGCAGCATTTGTTATTCCGTGCCTAGCTTATTTCCTTTTACCTAGGTTCATCTACAACGAGGTAAATGACAGCTTTTCTTCCCAGGGCTAAAGACTATCGAGTGTGTGTGTGTGTGTGTGTGTGTGTGTGTGTGTGTGTGTGTGTGTGTGTGTAAAATATATTTCTCACGTTTCCTTCATCAGCTCAGAAGCTGATAGGCACCTCGACTAATTCTGTGTCTTGGCTATGTGCCTTTTATGCTGGGTAGGGAGGAATCTTGGCACAGCCTGGCCATTGTTCCTGGATTCTCTAGCCAGGCTACTTTAAAAAATACAGTCCCCCCACCCCACCCCAACCCCCAGGGCTAGAAAGAGGACTCAGCAGTCCAGAGGTCTGTGTGTTCTTAATCTAGAGGACCTAGGTTCAATTCCCAGTACCCACAAGGCTGCTCACAACTGTCAGTGTCTGAGGAATCTGACGCCCTCTTCTGGCCTCTACAGGCACTGTGTGCTCTTGGAATGCAGACATATGTGAAGGCAAAACACCAATACATATAAAAATTAAATTTAAATTCAGAAAAAAAAAATGTGTGCCCCAACTGATGTGAGGGCTCTTCCTCTTCCATACATGGTGTCCTCTGGGAAGAGAAGCCAGAAGGAGGTCCCCCAGAGTAACCCCAGCTGGGCTGTCTTTCCTCACTGACCAGCCTTCCATTCTCTTTGGCACTGAGGCCTTTGCCCAGCTTTCTGAAGGGACAGTGAGCACAGTAAGGGGCAAAGCTTCCTTTGCCAGGACAGCTACCAACCAGTACTCTGCCATCTTGGATGGCCCACTCTCCCTCCCAACAGCGCTGTCCTTGGGACAGACAAGCTTGCCTCAAGAGACAAACAATCCTTTCTCCATGTCTCTCTGTTCATGGGCCAGGATTTTCTGCCTTTGAGAAGAATAGACTGGGAGGAAATAACCTGTGTCTATAGGACTTAGCTGCGTGTCTAGGGTCATATGCTTGACCAAGGCCATGGGTCTTCAAAGAGCCTTGGAGAAGCAACAGCAGCATGCCACCACCACACTCCTCCTCCTAGATGCCATCATTAGGCCTGGTGTATGTGCCCATATGCTCCATGATCCAGTTGTGAAGGGTCACCTTCCAGGCCAAGATGATGGCCCCAATGTGCACAAGCCAATTCAATTACATTGTTGTTTCCAGGAGTGTGGGGGGGAGGTATGCATATACATGGTGTTGTGCACACATATGCAGACGCCACAGGAGGGTGTCCGGTATCCTGCTCTATTAAGTCTCCACTTTATTTCCTTGAGACAGAGTCTTGCTGATCTTGGAACTAGGCTGGCAGCCAGCAAGCCCCAGAGATCCAACCCACCTGTCTCTGCCCCCTCCTGCACTGGGTTTGTAAGTGCACACACAGCCATGCCCAGCTTTTTACATGGGTGCTGGGAGTTCAAACTCAGGTCCTCATGTTTGTACAGCACAAGCCCTTACCTTCTGCTACTGTGGGATGGGATGTTCTGTATGTTAGATGTGTTGCTCTGACTGGGTAATAAATAAAATGCTGATTGGCCAGTAGCCAGGCAGGAAGTATAGGCAGGACAAAGAGAAGAGAATTGGGGGAAGTGGAAGGCTGAGGCGGAGAGACCTGCAGCCGCCACCATGTAAGGTACGGGTAAGCCACCAGCAATGTGGCAAAGTATAGATTAATAGAAATGGGTCAATTTAAGATAGAAGAAGTAGAAAACAAGAAGCCTGCCATGGCCATACAGTTTATAAGTAATATAAGTGTCTGAGTGATTATTTTATACGTGGGCTGTGGGACTGTGGGGGCTTGGCAGGAGCTGGAGAGAAGAACTCCAGCTACATACTGCGCCATCTCCTCAGATTCTCTAGGCTACTTTTTAAAGCTGTACTTTTTAGTTAGAGACACTTGCAGACTCTTAGAAAGTTGTTAAAGAATACAGAGATGGACTATTTATCCAACTCCCCAATGGCAGCATTTTGCAAAACTGTAGTAGACTATTGCATTTATTGTAATGGTGTAGCAGCCATCCACTGATTTATACAGCAGTCATGTATGTGTGTACTTCATCCTTCCCAGCTATATCACCTGTGTGGATGTGTCAAGATACAGAACCACCCATCGCCACAAAGAGACTTCCTGTTGCCTTGTATAACCACCTACTCCCTCATTCCCAACTTCTGCCCACCACTAATCTGTTCTCTATTTCTCTAATTTGTCCTTTTAAGAACATTCTAGCTGGGTGTGGGTGGCGCACGCCTTTAATCCCAGCACTCAGGAGGCAGAGGCAGATGGATCTCTGTGAGTTCGAGGCCAACCTGGCCTGCAGAGTGAGTTCCAGGACAGGCTCCAAAGCTACACAGAGAAACCCTGTCTCGAAAAACCATTAAAAAAAATTCTATAAATGAAATCAGATGGTGTAATTGGGACCAGCTTTTTCACTCATTGTAATCCCCTTGAGAGTCTCCCCAGCTTTGGAGTACACCAGCAGTGCATTTCTTCCAACTGTTGCTACTGCGGATTCCACCACTGCATCCCCCCAACATGGCACCCAGACCTGATTACAGACCCTTTGACACACAAACCTCAATGATCTCTTGCTCTGTAAGAGAAAGATGCCATTTTGTTTGTTTCTTCATTTCTTGGTTTGCATGTGACATGGGAGAGGCGGGACACACTGCTGCAAGGTTTCCTAGCTCCGTTCAAGCGTTCCTAGGTTCGTGTGCCCACCCCCCCCCCCCCCCAGGTCAGTAGGATTTTCCGCTTCTTTTCACTCCAACTGACAGTTCTTTCTTGTGTCTCCCTACTGCTCTCCTTCCCAGGAGCACATCTACAAGCTGATGAGGAGTGACAGCTACGCCCGCTTCCTGCGGTCCAATGCTTACCAGGACCTGTTGCTGGCCAAGAAGAAGGTACCTGGGGCAGGGCAAGCTTGTCTCTCTTAGCACTGTTGACTCTCGCTGCTGCTTGCTGCTGGTGTCAAAGGAGAATATCATCCCTTGGGTTTTGATTTCTTTTTTTTTTTTCCTTTCTTCTCTGCCCTTTTCTGTCTGCTCCCCCTCCAGTCGGGAACAGTGAGGACGGTTACTGTGCCAGCCTCCCCCAGCCAATATCCAGGAGAGGGTGTTCTGCCTCTGTGCCCCATTGCCTCTGTCTGCCTGTTTTGCGTACAGTGAGAGGAGGGTGACCAGATAGCCTTGCCATAGTGGCTCAGCCCCAGAATGTCAGGTGGGCAGTGACCCAAGCAGTTCTCTAAGGATATCAGGGAGACTTTCACTGCCAATTGCATTCAGCCATTCCCGACAGTCCTTCCCTCTCTAGCCAGACTAGAGAGGGTGCATATGAAGTGAGGACTGGGGTGTAGTTGGAGACCTTCCCTCCAGCCCCTGCCAAGCCCTGTAAGTCCAACAACCCACTTGTAAAATAAACATACAGACATTTATATTATTTAAACTGCTTGGCCGTTAGCTCAGGCCTACCATTGTCTAGCTCTTACTCTTATATTCAGCCCATTTCTATTCATCTATACTTTGCCACGTGGCTTGTGGCTTACCAGTACCTGACATCTTCCTTGTCATGGTGGTGGCTGGCAGCATCTCTCTCCCCCAGCCTTCACTTCCCAGAATTCTCCTCCTTCTTGTCCTGCCTACCCTATCCTTCCTGCCTGGCTACTGGCCAACCAGCACTTTATTTATTTTAACCAATCAGAGTAACATATTTGACATACAGTACATCCCACAGCACTGGGGCATCCCCATCCTGGGAAAGAAAGGCTCGTCAGTTTTAATGGACCCACCGGACATCTGACTAATCACTAAAATAGGGCAGTGGCCCCTTCTTGCCGTGCCCTCCCTCACCATTTCTCTCAAGTTTTCCCCAGTGATTTTAACCAGGAAGTCACTGCATCCCAACCGCTTTCCTCCTCTTCCACGTGGAATTAAATCGTGGCTCTTGCAGCACTTGGAGTCTTGATTCACGGAGTCCCATGACCCTCAGTGTCTCAGCGTGCAGGTGACAAGAGTGTCTGGACAGGGACAAACTGAGCGAGATTTCCAGGGGGAAGGAATGCAGAATGATACGTGGGCTAGGAGAGGGGAGGGCACGAGGCGTGGCTCACGAGTCTGGTGAACCTGCCAACCTTCTGGGCACTTCAGCTCCAGCCTGAAGCCCGTGTGTGGTGAAGTGTGACTCGACTTGCTCCAAAGTCTACCACTTCCGTTCTCAACACACACACACACACACACACACACACACACACACACACACACACTTTTCTTCTCATCTCCGAACCCTAGTCCCCAAGCACATAGTTGTCCATCCACAGGCTTTCTGTCAGATTGCCTTTCAGCCGCACACCCTTCCCTGTGTGTTGGCAACTGTACTTCCTGTTTGCCTGTCTGCCTATCTGGTTGGTACCATGTAACTCCAGAGTCCTGTAGGGCATTTACTTCAACCTTCTTGTTCTTACACAACCCCCAGAAGAATCCTAAGACTGAGAAAATTTAAAGGACTTCTAGAAATTCCAGTGTCAAAAGCTCAGCTCTGTTGGCTCCCAAGTCCCTCCTTTGATATAGCTGCTGGGACGGAGCATGTGAAACCTGGGCTTTTGCCAGTCTCCTTTTGGGTGGATGGGTTCTGGTATGGGGGGGGATGAGGCTCCCCCACACAAGTGGCTCCAGTGCCCACTTTTTCAAGCACTGCAAGAAAGATCAAGGTCACAGAGGTGTTCTCCCAAGTCTCACGGGAGAAAGTCAAGGGAAGGTTTTCTTATTTCTTGAGGCTCAAGTCCCCTAAACTGACCCTAGTTTGGGGACATTTAAGGGTCTAGCAATTTCACCACTCTGTGCCTAGCTACATAAACATTTAGAGGACAGGTCAGAGGCCCTTTAGTCTCCCCATGGCTGTGGTCAGGGAAGGTGCACCTCAATCCAGAAGGCAGGCTGAACTATCTGAGTTTGCAGATCCTCCCAACACAGCAAAACTTCCAGGAGGTCCATGGAATGAGGCAAGAACTAATCCCCTTCCTGGGAAAGGTTACAAATGAAGTTCATTACAGTTATCCCCCAGCCCTCAATTTAAGGGATGCTCTTCCAGCAGAAAGCCAGGGCACCTGCTGATCTCTTTCCAACATGGAGGAGTTATTTCCCAGATGATGGTACTTTCCTATCCATGTGTTCTCAAGAGTCTCCAAGCATCAGGTTTGTAACTCAGCACCTTCAGGAAGGCCCAGAGCATCTTCTGACTCCAGCGGTGCTTGTCCTGTGATAGCAATACCCACGTTATAAAAGGGTTTGAGAGATTCCCACCCTCCCTCCAGCCTCAGAGGGTAAGACTCGGCCCCTGGTTTTGGCTGAGAGCCACACCTGGCAGAGTCTGGAAGCACAGCCTTCAGCTCTGGTGTCCTTGATCCTTCTTCTTTCCTGCTATCGGCAGAGGAGAGGATAGTTGCTCTGGGGAACTAGTTTCTAAGGGTGGGTGACCTGGATTTTGATAGACAACGATGTAGCAATGATATGGGATTACATAGCAGCTCAAGGGAAACCCAACTATATGGCCAGGGAATAAGAATGACAGTTCCAGAATTCTGGACCTGAAATGGGCTTGGCGTGACTCAGTGTCTGCCATCTGGTGTCTTTAGGATGAGAGCTGAGCCTTTCCATCTCCATAGCAGACTGTGGATGTGGGCCTGACATGGATCCCACAGGTCCTATCTGAGAAGAAAGCCCAGCCCAACTCTATGGTCACATGGCATTTGTCTTCTGTTTTCCTTCTGCCACTTTATATTTGTCTTTCCTGGAGCTTGGCTGAGTCAGTAGGGGACATGGGTGGATGCCAAGGACAGCTGCCTTTGCCTGACCCTTCTGCTTCTAGCACATTCCAGACCCACAGACACCTAGCTTCTTCTTCAGTTCCCAAGTTGCAAGTATTTTCCCTGTGTGTGTGTGTGTGTGTGTGTGTGTGTGTGTGTGTGTGTGTGGTGTGCGCATCCATGCTACTGTGTGTGTGTCCTCTGAATTTGTCAACCTCAGGCTCAAGACCTGAAACAGGGCTCTATTTAAGCCAGCAGGTATTTGGGATAGAATTCTGTTCTTTCCAGGTAGAAAACTTAGGGAAAGGGTCAGGCTCACACCGCACCTCTTTTCCTCCTGAGAGGCCTGTAGTAGAACATTTCAGGCTTTTGCCTTCTCCCGCCTCTGCTCTTTGAACAGTTCCCCAAGGAGGATCCCAAGCCTTCTGGAATAGACCCTGAGTTCAGCTTAGAAGTTTCACTACTTGGGAACTGAGAGTATTTTCTGCTCAGAGCTCAGAGCTTGTTCCCTGAGGCCTCAGCTCCCTTTGTCATTGCAAAGTACTTGAGTAGCCTCTCCTTGCTCTCAGGACACAGAAAAGCATTAGGAAGTCGTTGAAGTTAGCAGATGTTCCTCTAGGCAGGACAAATCTCAAGAGAGAAAACAGTCCTGACATACACTCACAGATGAATTCAGGACTCCCCAGTGACTACTTCGGGACATCCCGTCAGTGCCCCAGCACCACCATACATGGACAGCTCTCATTGACAGTCTGCTCTGTGTCACCACTTGGAGTCCCCTGTGGCTGCCCAGGGGCCTCCTGGCCACAGCCACCCAGAGCTCCTGCTTCCGAGCACAACCAAGAGAGAGTAACAAGCAACCATCTCAAATGGCAGGCAGCCGGGGGTCTATCCAAAGCAAAGGCTCCACAGCACCACCCATGGCCCTTCAGAAAGCCCGTCCCTGCTCTCACTCTCCTGGGCTCCAGAGAGGAAGCGTGTTTCTCCTGGGCTTCTGTTTCCTCACTCTCCATCAGCTCTGCCGACAGCTCTGGCCGCTTCTCTCTGCCCGTTTTGCTGCATTTGGCTTCTGTGTTTTGTTCTTTAGCTGTGGCTGCTGCTCTTTAGAAATAACATGTAAGCTGAAGATTTTTTTTCCCCTGTATTTTTCTCCCTACCCTTTTTTTTTTCTCCCCCTAAAGCCAGAAAGTGAGCAAGGTCGTAGAACTTCCCTAGAAAAGTTCACTCGCAGTGTGGTAAGTTCAGCTGGTTTTCTGCCCTCCATGTTTCTCTTGCTTTTGGTTTTGGTTTTTCAAAGAAAGTTTTTTTTGGTTGTCACCTTCTTTGGGGTGGGAGGGAGTCCAGTGCTTCCCCCCTCCCCTCCACTCACCCCCTTTTCTTTTGCAAGTGTCTGCAGCTTCTCTTCCAGGAATGGAATAGAAAAAAAAAAAAAAAAAAAAAAGAAAAGCCAGCAGCCCCCTCTGCAGAAGGTTCACAGCTCAGGGCCCAGCCTGAGCCCAGCCACAGGTGGGACCTGTGGCCTCTTTTCAAGGCTCTGAGGAGGAAGGGACCTTACTGCTCCTGGGGCTGGGGCTGTGCATCTTCTACAGCGGCCTGGGGAGAAGGTCATGAAACAAACCTTGAACCAAATTGGCTGAGAACCATCACTCACCTCAAAAAATTCCAAATTTCC
Source organism: Onychomys torridus (assembly GCF_903995425.1). NCBI lineage: Eukaryota > Metazoa > Chordata > Mammalia > Rodentia > Cricetidae > Onychomys > Onychomys torridus. The sequence goes on from NC_050456.1 coordinate 51,708,741, forward strand.
TTCTGTGAACCCTGACAATTGTGTTAGTGCGGGTTGCGAGCTGCTGTTGTTGCTGCGTAGACGGCTTTTGCTGTGGGCAGAAAGCAACCGTGCTGCATGGGTTGTGGCGACATGGTCTAGCTGGTGTGTATGTTTGTGTGTGTGTATGTGTGCTAGTGGCCTCTGCATGAGTATCTACAGCCCCTTAAGGTCCCTTGTCAGCCTCATTTGCATAGTGTGACCTAGAGAGGAAGATAGTTACCGGGTCCCATAACTGTACCAAGCACTTCCCAAGGCCAAGGTTTTTATCAGTCTCCCCAGTTACTGATTCTGACTGTAAGTACAAACAGGATCCAGGTTCACTGTCCCTGCAGGGAAAAATGGCCTTTCCCCTTTACACAGCAGCTTGGAGAGGCAGAAACTCACATAAGGACACAAAGGGAGGCAGGCAAGAGCAGTCCATGAGATCCCTGTGGGATCTATACCATGATCTATACAGCACAGGGCAGAAATATCTTCCCTTTCTATGGTGGTTTCTTCTCCATGCCTAAGGCTTGATACACCTTGACTGGTCTAGAAGAAGCCATTGAGTTCATGAGACCCTGCCTGTACTATTAATATCAAACTGTTAGCCACCAAAGTAGCAGTTGGGGAGCACATGGAGCTGGCTCCCTTCCCCAAGAGTGGGGCCCATTGATGCTAACTTGCCTTGTTTCCCCACCTCTGTCAAAGAGCAAAGTCCTTGTAAAAACATGACTATTGTATGATTAGGACCCTTTTAATCCTTTCTAAATAGTCTAAGAAATCCTGGGTTGAAAGCTATGTAGCCATTTTTCTGTCATAGCTGGGTACATGTTAACGACTGTCAGCCATGATTTTGAACTCACCAAATGCACACATCACAACACCTCAGGGAGATGGCAATTAAAAGATAGAAGAAGCTCCTCTCTCTCTTCATAGGTTTTCTCACAAGAGAAACCAGAAATCGCAGACTGTGAGACCCGTTGGCCCCTTGTCCTTACAGCTGACTTGCTGTGGTCACGTGGTCATCAAGGTGATACATGTACCATCAGCGGCCAGGCCCGTGGGACCTCTTCTGGCCCACAATAGCTTCATAGAAAATGGGGGGGGGGGTGTCTTTCTGTATTGAGCTGAGGCTTGGATGCCGTAGCTGGAGAAGATTTAGAGAGTGAGTTTGTCAAGTTAAAAGCAAGCAGGAGAGGCAACTGGGACTCTCAGGTACAAATTGAGAAAAAAAGAGAGTTTTCTTTGTGGGAAAGCTGAGCTCTGATAACCCTGCAGATGCTCTTCAGGTAGACTGTGAGGGCGAGGTATAAGAGAGGGAACCTGGTACTTGGACAAGATGTGCAAACATCTTCAGATTGCTTTCCATGAGAAGTGGGTATCAGGATGGGCAAAGACAGTCTCAATGAAGCTCCAGGAGGAGCATTTACTGATGTCCCTTTACCTCAGAAGTGCTGTTGGCTCGGTGGATGTCCGAGGTCTGCAGATGAGCAGAACAGGGAAGTACCCGCCTCTCCAGACATCTGGCATGCTGTGTGAATTCACAAAGAAGCTGTTGGGAAGCAGAAAAACAGCCCAAGCTCTTGAGACTTAGGCATTTATGTGACAAAAGGCCCCAAGTTTTAAGAACGATTCCCTGAGTTCCTTTCATGAAGGGAAAAGCTCTACTAGATGATACATTCAGGCTTTCTGGTTCCATAAAGCCACAGATTGCCCTACCCTGCCCCTCATAATACCCCAACTATAGGTTAGCTATAGGTAACACCCCCACCCCACAGACGGAGCTAAGTCTGGGAACATGGCCCATGGCAGTAGAGATATCATCTCTCTGATTAGGCTACTCAAACTCAGAGCCCAAGCATTTGGGTTCGACATCCTAGTATTTTAACCAAACATAACATGCCTGTTTTCTGAATATGATATTCACCAAGTATTCAACTTCTCTAAAAGAAGATTCTCATTGTTCATAAAGACAAAAAAAGGGGGGGGGGAGATTGGCTCATGTTTCCTCTGCTTACCACTAACTAAGTGAAGGGCTGGTTTGGTATCATCCCCATGCCACTGAAATCAATAGGCAGATTACCCATACTCACCACTGATGGAGAACGTGTAGGGAAAAGCAAGGCAGTTCACTAATAAGGGCATGGGGCTGACTGCCATTTAGGATTAATCAATGGGCAAGGGATTTTATCTGAGCAGTGGGAGAGCCTAGTCAGCTGGAGTCTTATCAAGACTGAATGTGAGTCCAGAATTCTCCCCAGGAGCATGGCAACATCCCTTCGTTCCTTGATAAAAGAGGGGCATCTGCAGAGAGAAGGCATTTCAAGTCAGGGCGGGGCTGCCTGTCAAAAGCCAAAGGCATCTATTCCTTAGGAGTAGTTGAGCATTTCATGGCGGCATCTAAGGCCATGCAGAGGGGCCTGACCATCCCAAGAAACAGTGCTGGGAGGGTTTCTTCCTCCAGTGGAGGTTTCATTTTAAGTCACCCAAGACTAGAATGTGCCAGGAAAGTGTTGAGGGTGCAATGCCAAGCACCACGTCATCTGGCAGACTGGAACCACAGAGCTTGCCTAAAACCCTGCTTATCTGATGGCAATGGCCAGGTTTAGAACCAAATGTGAATGAAAATCTCTGGTGGGCTGCAGCTAACCCATAATGCACCTTGCCTTAGGATGGAAAGCAGGACTCCCTTTGGTGGGCCCAGCCCCATGTGTAGCCCTCTGGCCGTTCAAATCAACAGGCTTTGTCTCAGCCTCCACGCTCAGCTACCTGGGTACAGTGAATAAGCCACACCAGTGTGCACGGTGGCCTTCTTCAGAAAGCTCTAGCTTTAGAGAGGCCTCGAATGCACAGGAGCTCTCAAGGGGCTTTCAAACATGGGCTCAGGCCAAAGGAACCTTTTTCAGAAAAGTCTAGAATCCGAGAGCTAGACACCAAAGGTGTAAAATGCTGAGAGACCAAAGGAAGGGGCAGACAAAGCCAGGATGGCTCCGAATACAGTGTATTAGGGACTTACTGACAGGAAGCATGCTCCGAGAAGCAGGAAGATGAAATTCCCACAGGCCAAGGTAGGAGGAAGGGGCATGTACGCCAAGCCAGACAAAAATGGGCCTTGACTAAGTAGAATGTACTAGGACTTTTCCAAACACTCTTAATGTATCATATATCGTGTATCCAGGTTTCAGTGGCCAGTACCAAAATGCTTGGTTGACTGTCTTTGTTTTACATTTTTCTATTTTATTTTATGAATTGGGGAAAGGTGAGTCTGGTGCCCATGGAGTCCAGACAAAGGAGTCAGATCCTTTGGATTCAGAGTTACAGACAATTGTGAGCCACCAGATGTGGGTACTGGGACCACAGGGGAGGGGGCTGGACTCAAGTCCTCTGCAGGAACAGTACACACTCTTACTTGCTGTTGACTAACTATCGTCACAAACTTGGCTCATCCTATGTCATGTGGAATGCCTATGGCCAGGGTTCCCTAGCATGCAAGGTGGCAGTTATCACCAAGATGTCAGCAGCTGGGTCAATCATCAGGGCAAGGATCCCTTCATGAACCAGAGCCCCCCTTTCCTTAGTCCTTCTCACTGTACCACTTCCTTTCCACAGTGGTTGTAACATTTGAAATCAGCATTATCCTTGTAGTAATGCCTTGTGGGCTGCTTTTGTCTCACGTTCTCTAAGGTCCTTTGGTGGGAAGCCCCTCGCTCACCACAAAGGAGAAGGATATCTCCAAGCACGAACCACTTTCCACTGCTCAGGACTCAACAGCCTGCCAGACTCCACTGTCTTCCTGGTTTTGTGGTTGAGAAATAGTAGCATGTGGGAAGAGAGGCAGGTGGGTGGCCAGGATGGAAAGTCTCCTCGCCCTGATCTCTCTTTGATGTCGAGTTGAGAGCTGACCATAGACTGACAGCAGGCTGATGCCTGTGCAGGGCAGAACTCTGGCCGAGGACCAGGGGCTTCTGGGGAGGCAGGGCGGGTGAGAGGAAGCAAAGAGGCCCCAGCCAAAGAGCAGTAGCAATGCCATTTCCTCTTTTGGATGGCAGCTGAAGCCATCTGGTGTAAACTCTGAGCTGGGGAGGAGAAAGTCCCCTGTCCCTTGTACACAGTATCGAGGAAGACACCTCGAAGTGTGATGGCATTTAAGCTGAGAGAAATGGTAGCCCCAGTGTAGACAGCTGGCAGCCACCCGTCTTTACCTTCCCCATTAAAGCCCCAGCTACCCCTTAGGAGTTCCATCAGCTCTAGTTATGGACTGCAAAGACAGAAAACAGGTACCTGAGCAGGGCCAGGAGCCACAGAGGAGAGGGGTGAGGAGCAGGTTTCTCCCCATCCCTAGGAGAATGTATTTGTGGTGGTATTTCTTAGACTCCAGCAGCGAGGGCTGGAAGCAGAGGGCTCTTTGGCACATGACCAGTGGCATCTCTGGCTTTGGGCTTTTCATTCTTTTTGTCCTGCCTGCCAAGAAATGCAGGGTGGGAGTGGAGGAAGTCAGATGGCCATGAAGCCCAGGGAGCCAGCCAGCTGTCATTCCCCTGTCCTCTCCCTCCTCAACTGAAAGCTAGAGGGAAGCTGCTGGATGCAGGACTCGGCCTCTCACTGGGCCCTCCAGGCAGCTCTGAAGGACATGACTCCAGCTTCAGGCCAGAAGTAGTAGAAGGCGGGGGCTTTTAGGAAGGGTTGGGGAACCAGGGTTGTTGACCCTGGGGCAGCATCTCCTTCTCCTGAGGTTGCTTCCTTCTGCCTCAGCATTTCCTGATGAATGGCCTGCTGGAATGAGTCTTCAAACAGACTCAGCAGAGTCCTGGAAGGCCTGGACCTCAGTCAGAAAACCTTTTCAGGTCTCCAGCTAGAGACGACTGGCTGAAACATCTTACATAAGGATTGCCTTTGATGGCAAACAGTCCTCAGGTCCTTTTGAAACCACTGTTCCAGACATTAGAGCCAGCCTCTCCCATCTATCCAACCATAGGGATACCCTGGCCAGAGATAGCGGTCATAATACGTGGGTGGGGAAGAGTGAGGCCTCCTTCCCCAGAGCAGCATCAATGTCTTCTGGGACTGCTCTGTACAGAGGAGCTACTGCCTAGCTGTGTGATCCCAGACAAATCACTAGCCCTCTCTGAGACCTATTGTCCCCTCCCCCACCTCCTGTATATCATAGCTTGAACCGGTTAATCTCTAGCGTTCCTGTCCAGCTGGGAATGTTCTGCAGGTATATGCCCTTCTTCACACTGGGATCTCAGAGCTGTATGAATCATTCCTGGGAGTCAGAGAAGAGCTGCCTTTTTGTCCCATTAGCCACCTGATTCAGATGTGTCTGCCAGCCTTGGAGGTTAGGAGGCAAACGGTGGGTAGAATGGAGTCAGAAGTATTTATAGACCCCAGAGAGGCATCAGCAGGAGGACTGAAGCCACAGCTCCGTCTTACAGGCCAGGCCCTTCAACAGTCCAGAGCTCACTCCTTTGCTGGTAGCTGGAGAGCAGGCAGAGGTCAGGGAGTGGTGCCATCTTGCCTTGCCAGCTCAACAGTCTCTCCTTCAGGTTGGGATGCCCAGTGGCAAGTGTCAGAGGCAGGTTGTCTATCTAGTTCAGCTAGGCTGGCCAGTGGTCCCAGGGTTGCTGCTGCTGAATCTGGGTACCCTGTGCTGCAAGTCCAGGAATGATGTGTGGCCGTCTGGGAGTCATCACTGATGCCCTGTGCTTCCACAGGGAACTCTGAGCCTGTCACTGAACACTCTTAGAGATGAGTCAGGGGGTCTGGGAGATGTCGAGGTTGCAGTTACAGTCAGTGGCAGGCCAAGTCTCCTCTAGTCCCTGGCCTCTCTTCTGGCCCACAGGAAGTGTAGTAAAGCACGCAATTAATAGCTGTAAAAACGAAAGCGTGGAATTCTGTTTTTCATAAACTATCAGAGCAACTGAACCAGCCGGGTTGCTGGAAGGCAGGGAAGATAACCTAATGAACTGGTCGCCACATCAGGGTCTGGGAACAGGGACCTGTTTTATCTTTATACAGAGTTTTATTGTCATTTGGAGGAGACTTAGCATCCCTAGACCCTGCCACCAGAACCCCAGTTGTTACAACTGATGATTCAATCTGACAGCTGAAAGCACCCCAAAACGCCCTGGCCACCCAGTACCAGTTCAGAGAAGAATCGTGGGAGTGGTTCAGCATCAAGACACTGGAGTGAGCACGTCTCTGGGATGGTTACTCCCTCCCACCCCTCAACCTCCACTCACCCCACCCCCACCCACAGCACTGTTCCTGCCTTTCTCAGCCCCCAGTGTGCCATGCAGTCAACTGAAAATCCAAGTCCTCTGAGGCAGAAGGGCTCAGCTGTGTGTTTACAGCAGCCGATTTCCATCCAGATCTCATCCCTGTCCGTCTGCCGGCGGGGCAGGCTGGGGGCAGACTGTGTATATGTGCCAGGCAGGGATCTATTTTGGGAGGTGACCCGAGCCCTTTGCCATCTTGTTGCCTCCTGGCCACCCCCACTAAGGAAAGTCAGCCTGCTGGAAGGTGATCTCACTTCAGCAGTGGCTGGTGGGATGGTGGGATTTCAGCCTGATCCTTGTCGCTGTGCAGCCAGACTCTGGCACATGCCCCTGTGTGACCACATGGGAACCTCATGGGCTCCCATCTGTCCAATGAGAAGGCAGAAGGTAAAGGTGAGCCAGAATGTTGCACAGCAGAAGGCAGGCCACTCAAGAGACTGTGCGTGCCTCTTTAGGGAACAAATCTGCCCCAATCCTGCCAGCAGGACAGAGTAGAGAAAACTACTTCCTGGCTTACAGGTCCTGGAAAAAGGACAAGGCCTTCCTACCCCACCGTCAAGGAGACTCCACCCTATCTGTTCTCCAAATTGGAGAGTTGAAATAAAATCAGAGGACTAGCAAGCTAAGCAGTGAGATGTCCAGGTCTTCCCCTCCACAGAATGCGCCAAACAAAGCGGTAGGTACCACCCTTTGTTAAAGCAGCTAGTGAGTTTCTCAGGTTGCGGTGTAGTTAAGAAAGCACAGTGTCCTAGAAGGAGGGCACACCTATGATGTGCGCGATGTAGGGAAAGCCTAGAGGAGGCTGCTTGGGAGCAAATGGCCGCCCGGGGCACCGAAGAAGAGCCGAGCAAGCTCAACACAGAGGGACAGTAGGGCTGAGGTGTCTTTTTAGCCAAGAAGAGAAGGGTGACGGAGGGCCGTAAGGCAGCCCCCTATTGGGTGGGAAAATGGCGCAGGGCCCAAACCACAGTGGGTCTTGTACACTCTCTTCTCACGGCCAAGCCCTCGTGGTCCTAGTAACAGCCCAGTCTCGAACAGGAACGAGCCTCATTGGCTTTACATTTGGCAGGGCATTCCATTCTCTTTGTCCTGGGTGACCCTAATAACAGTATTCCTACAATAGGGGAAAAAAGCTAAAAGAGGGGGAAAAAAATCTGTTGTTAGTGAGATTTCAACCCAAAGATGGAAACTAATGTCTCCTCCTTGCCCGCCTCTCCAGCCCTCGGTGGTTGTCATTTCTAGCTTGAGGCTGTGATAACAGAAATGGAAATGGTCAAACACCAGAGGGGTGCTCCCTGCCTTGTGAAGTGCTCCCTGCCTTGTGCTGCTCTGGGCATCTTGTTGCTAACCCTCTGTATCTTATCTGGGGTTTTGGTAAGCCAGAAGAAATTAGGAGGAGAAAGGGACTCTGACAATCACGCCATGGCAGACAGGAGTGATAAAGATGTCTGACCTCAATCAAACCCGATGATCGTCTTTGTTTCCCAGAATAAATGGGCCCATCTAGACTGTCCCAAAGGGTAAAGAAGAACAGGTAGACAGAAGGCATGGGGAGGACCGCCCCACAGGAGACTATTCTGACAGTATTTACAAACTCCACAGTCAAGAACATCGCAGAGGCACTTTCTGTGCTGAATTCTATAAGGTCTTCCAACCGGAATTCCAGGCTGCACTCAATATTTCTTAAGGGATCCTGCCACGTGGTCTTTAATTCAGTGGTCTACAAGTTGTGGAAAAGGTGAATGGAGTATAAGGAAGGAGTTTGCTGAGATTGGAGAAGAGGGATCCAGGGGTCTGCCTTGGAAAAATAACAAGAAAACAATGACACAGAGAAAGCCAGGGAAACTCAAGAAGCAGAATTTCTGCCCTCCACACATCATCCATGCCTCTCCCCTTCCCTGACCTTGACCATTTGCTGCTGCTGCTGCAGCTGAGCCCTGGGCGACAGGGCTGTCTTCTCTGCATGCCTGAAAGGAGGTCAACCAGTGAAGGACACTGGCACTCATTGGCACAGGGGGCTGGGCACAGTCGGGAGCCTACAGCATCCTGGCCCTGGGTTGGGAAAAACATGGCTTGTCACAGTGCCCATGAGGATGGGTATTTTGTTGAAATATAGACTCAATGCCACTGCAGATTCCAGGCAAAGACGCTGACACCAGGACCCTAACATTCCTCCAGGGCTAAGACCAGAAAATGACTGCCCTCCCTGCACGCCCCTCCTCCCAGGTCCTGCCTAGGGAACCCATCTTAGACCCAGCTCGGAGGATGGCTTTCATGTCACATTTTTTTCAGCTGTCCTGAGAAGCAACCCAATTGCAGATGACACTCCCTCCTCTCTCAGGCTTCACCAGGGGCTGCTTTCAACTCATCCTGGGATTGTGTAATTATGGTGATTACAGCTCATGGCTTTTTTCCTCTCTTCATCTTTTGCTTTCAAATTCGTCGAGGCCTCTCATTAAACATGGCGATCCTGGTAAAGTCAGCAAAGTTTTAACAAGACTTTTTTTTTTTTTTTTTAATGGAAGGAAGCTCAGACAGGGTTGGTGGTTGTTGTGTTCTCAGACGTCCCTTTAAATCCCTGTCAAGCGCAGGTCAATGCCTTGACCTAGGAGGAATAGGGCAGGGAGATTCAGGGATCCAAAGGCACCTGGCCTTATCCACCTACCTCTGACCTTCATCTCTTCCACAGAGAGTAGGCTCATAGACCCTCCTGTTGAATGCAACCCTGTAGCCTGCAGCAAAAGTGTCAGGCAGACTTTGTTCTAGGTGATAGATACTATTAGGTTCCAGAAGCCGGGCGGTGGTGGCACACACCTTTAATCCCAGCACTCGGGAGGCAGAGCCAGGTGGATCTCTGTGAGTTCGAGGCCAGCCTGGGCTACCGAGTGAGATCCAGGAAAGGCGCAAAGCTACACAGAGAAACCCTGTCTCGAAAAACAAACAAACTATTAGGTTTCAGAGCACCCATAAAGAATATACAGGGGGCAACCATTATCCTATGTGGGTGATCATGACCAGAGACTCGACAAAGGTTTCCTTGGTAATGATATGGGACTTCAGACCCCATCATTTGCTAGTCCTCAATCATAGCTTTCTTGACTAATTCCTAGGTCTGTAGGACATCTTAAGAAAGACCACCAAAGAGAATGGGTTGGGTGGTAGCCTCCAGGGCCCCTGACCTGCCTTTCGGGAGCTAATTCCAGGTTTGGGTCAGGTTCCCATTATGGCCGTGCTCCCCAGAGACTACAAAGATTGCCTGGTGAGGTGCATCTTGCCAGCAGGAGTGGATCCTTGACTGGCCCCTGACTGGGCCTCTCACCTGGCTTCTTTGAACTGTTCATCCTGCTATTATTCCTAGCTAGTTACCTCTACTTGTGTCCCTAACTAGAGGATGGAGCCGGGTTGTGACTAAGCTCACCTAGGATTGAATGTCAAAAGCTTGGCCGCATGTCCCTACCTGCATTCTCATCCCTATCACAGATGACCTGCTTGTTTCTTCCCCCTGAGAACCATGTCCCTTTAGAGCTCGCAGGAATTCAGAAAGGGAAGTGAATCAAAAGCAGGCAGCTAAAATGGAATCCTCACTTACCCGTTCTACCTGATGTTCATGCAAGGCCTGGAAAAGTCACTCGTGGACCTGAGGGGTATAACAAATCTTGCCTCACACAGCAGAGGTCAGCACTAAATGAGAATATGACAGTGACAGCTGCCATTTCCTGGGAACTCATGGTGTTAACCATGTCATGCTGGGCATAGCTTGAGACAGACTTTGGTTCTTCTCCAACTCTATCCCTGAGTTGGGTGACCATGAGAAGATACTCTAAGCCTCTGTGTCTCCCTCTATAAAAGAGAAATAATGGTAAATGATGAAGTATAAATTTTATAGAGAGCACACTGTTTGCAGCCTACATATTTGACAAGTGTTTAGTATTATTTCTCATGAAACACATCCTTAGTTCTCAACAGCATTCTGTGAAACAGGTATCTCTGTATTGATTTTATAGTTGAGGGCTGTAAGCGACGCTGTGTGCAAGGTGCATTTTCTAGAGAGGCTACCATGAAAACAACTCAGTGTATGGGAGCCATTATTACTGGCCTACTTTACACTCAGTTCATCTGCTTTCCTGGGGAATGGGGAGGGACAACAGTGCCCTAGAGGCCAGCCTCTGGCACATGACCTATTTCTTGGGGCTCTTAAGGACTTCCCAGGAAGCCTTGGAGCTGTGAAGCTCATCAACCTAAGAGGTGGGAAAGGCCACAGTTAAAATGTTGCTGGGTTGCCAAGACCTGGCCTTGGGACTCTCGCAGAGGCCTAGGACTTTAAGATGTCTCCTTTCTCCAGACACAGACCAGGAATAGCTCTGTCCCCAAGAAGTGTGTAAAATCCAGCCCTCCAAGCACAGCCCTCACAGCCACATTTCCAGGGCAACTCACCTCTCAGCTGTTTGCCTGCCTGGACCCACCCTGAGCAATGCAACCTCACACCGAGGCCTGTTGCTCCATCTGCCAGCTAAACAGGGGTTTCTATTTTTTAAGCACTTATTATACAGCAAGGCTGTTGGAAGAGTCAGAAGCAAGTGGCAGGGAGTGCTTTAAAACATCCCCATAAACCAGATCCCTGGGGTGTGGGCTCCTACTGCTTTTAGCATTGGTAGAGACAGGGGTGACACAAATGGATGTTCCTGAGGGGAATTTGGGTGTTTGTTTTTGTTGTTGTTGTTTTACATGTGTCTAAAGGTAATGGCTTCAAGTTCGCAGTGTTATCAAAGGTTGGCACGGTTGGGAGCTGATGTATATGAGGTTATATATTAACCTCATAGCTGCTTCTGTATCTTGCATGAGATGCTTATGTGAATGCCTGCCCCGTGGACATGCACACGTGTGCGCACGGCTGCATATCCATGTGCACAGAAGTGTACGCAGGTGCATGCGCTGCCTTTTTGATTCACACCTAGGTGTTCGGTGTACGGTTCATAAGTCACCATATGCTGCAGGCCTGCATGTGCCTGTGCATGGACTGCATGTCTGTCACGGCTGTCTGCGCATCTGGGCAGGGGCTCCTCTAAAGCCACAGGTCTTCACGGTTGCAGCTGGATGAGTTACTCTTCCCTTCCCTTCCCCCAAACACAATTGCCCAGTGCTGCTGGCGCAGAGTCAGAATGGCCGCCGCGTTTCACCCCCGAGGTGGCTTCCTTCCAGCAGTGGGTGAGTGATGCCCGTGTCTGTACACTCTCTAACCTTGGGGATCCTTCTGCATAGACAGTGTTCCACCATCCAGCAGAGATAATCTGTCTGTCTGTCTGTCTGTCTGTGGCCTTGACTCTGCTCGTAGCTCCTATCCTCAAGCATTGGTCCCACAGACAGTCAGTGGCACCCATTTCTTAGTATCCCTGTTTTTGACATCCACAGTTTTTTCTTCCTCAGAAACAAGGAGTTGAGTATCCCAGACATGATATGAATGTGAGTCCTTTGTCCTGGAGGCAATGCATAAATACCATCCTGGGTAGAGATCCTACAGTTCATGTCTCAGGGTACCCACTTCCTAACAACTTCATGGGTGCTTTCAAATCCAATTGCACTGACCTGGGGTTTCCTCTTCAGAATAAGGCTGTCAGAACCCTTCCTTTGCAACCCCAGGACTGAATCTTCAGGGAAGCACAAACCCTCATATTCCTATATGAGAGAAGAGTCAGCAGGGAAAGAGAAGGTTCTCCAAAGCTAAGAAATTCAGTGGCCCAAAGTCCTATCCAGTTGACACAAGAATGCTGCTTAGCCTCTCCCTTTCCAGGCTAAGAATGCCCAGATGCCTAGCTCATAAAACACTGAATTGCAGTCAAGGTGGTAAAGAGATTAGGGGAATGAACTGCCTTCTTTTTGCATGCCTCCAAGTAGACATGGGCATTCTTGAAGTATTCTGCTTTGGGTGGGCAGAAGGCAAGGTGCAAACCAGGAAATTGTCTTCCTGCCTCCTGGGCTCTGCCTTAGCAGCTACCATAAGTTAGAGACACCCGCCAGTGTGTACGTTTGCAGGAGGTAAGTGCCTTTTGGGTAGATGGCATTGAAATCTTCACAGGTCCCCAGGAGAATCTCATACCGCCAAGCAAGTGACTTCTTCTGCTGGCTTGTCCATAATATCGAATTACTAAACTTTAGCTTCCTGCATCCTATAGTCATAGCCGAGGGTTACTTGAAAAACAGGAGCATCCAGTTGTTGCCAATAGCAACATAGTCAATCTCCCTGTTTCCTTGAGTCTTTGGCCTTTTCCTAATTTGGAGTAAACCAGAGCTTAGATCTCCGTGTACATTTGGGGAAGTGGGGGGAGAAAAGCATGAGGCAGACATTGTGCAGGCCCCAGGCAGGTATGCTACTGAAGAGCTCTGCAAACGAAATGCCCCCTCCCCTCCCCGAGACCACCAAGAAGTTCCTGCAAGGGGATGGTGTTAGGGGCAGGTCGCTCCACTGGAATGAGAGGAAAGAGAGACCAAAGGCCCTGTAGTCTGCGGTGGGGGGCTGGGGGGGGAGAAGCAGTTTCCACCGCAGAGGAGGTGCAGCGGCAGGGGAGATGGAAATGCACAACTTGGAAAGGAGACCAGAGAGTCCATGTCTGGGCATTCTGCCACCGGTACAGGGCTCAGCTGTTGCTCTCTCGTCTCTCCTGGCATCCCTGCCTGGGTCCAGATTAGTCTCTGTGCAGCTGGAGGGATATGGAAGAAGGTCTCCCATGGCTCACCCAAACCTACAGACAAACATTAGCTCTGCAAAGGTACCCTAAATAATGATTTTGATGGAAGGCAGGAGCCAGGGTCCATGAGCACCATCCAGGGAGGGTTCCCTAGCCTGTCTGGGATACCCCAGTTGGGCACTTGGTCTATAATGACTTGAAATGGGGCCATTTCTAATAGGAGTTAAGCCCACTCTGCCCGCTCCATCTTAGAAAAGCCAATGTCACATCTGCTTCTGTCCTTGAGGAGAGCTCAAAGACACTAGGAACACACGATCACAAACACAATGGTGATTTCATCTGGTGTGTCCAGGCACCACTGCTGTGAATCTATATGCACCATGCCCACCTGCACCCCAGCTCTGTGCAGTAGGCAAGGGCACCTTGTACCAGGCTTGCCAGTCAACAAGGGATCCCTCCCCTATCACAGAACTCCCAAATATAGAAAAAGGGAAGCCCCTGAGCACTGCAAAAGTATTTAAAATGAGCTCAAGTATATTCAGGGAAGAACACCCTATACTTCCCAGAGAGCTGGTACAGTGTAAGTGTGGAGGAGCACCTAGGGCCTGGGTGTTCCCATCTGCCTCTTCCCTTGACAGTCATGGCCGTGTGCCAGGTAGATGGGTGGTTGGTGAGGTCTATCACCTTGTCTCTGTCCCAGTGTGGCTGTCTGCTCTCAGGCAAATCACTCTAGCTCTACTGGAATCTTTTCCCTCATGCATTACATGATGATAAAGAACTACCTAACCAACGAGGATGTTGGACGTTTGTCCAAGTGTCTGTCAAATGCCCAGTGGTCTGAAGTTTTACCATCGGGGGCAGCTGCCATTAACTGTCTCATAACCTGGAACCCAAGTGATGGGACCAGCTCCACCCTGCCTCTACTAAGGCCTGGGCAATTGGAAAAGTATGTTTGCAAAGAGTGGTATATGAGCTACAGATGCCACTTCATGGGTAAAGAGCTGGAAATTCAAAGAGAAAGGCCCTGGGAGGTCAAGAGATAGGTTGGCCCATTTGCATTCATGCAGCCAGGGTAGCTGGCAGCTCATCTTTCCTGAATTCAAATTTCAGACAAAAACAAAGGAAAATTACCAGTAGGTGTTAGAGTGAGGGATCTGGACCTGAAAACGGTCCTGGCGTTCAAGTGATGTGCTTGCTGAGCAGATTCCATAGTCCCGTCACTAACTGTGCACCCACCAATCCCCACCTGTTTACACCACTGCCACGTGACATGAGGAGCTGTTTCCATGGTTTTTATTTTGATTGTTTTTTACTTTATAAGGCAGATTGATGATCAATCAGAGCTACCTAAGTATACACTACTTTTCAGGTATACGCCTTTGTTACTAGTTTGGATCTCATCTATCTCTCCCTGTGGGGTCTTTATTCCTGTTTTTGAGGGTTGTTTCATCTTTCTGATATACCTTCTTATATAATCTCAAATAGAAAGAATATTTTTAGAACAAATCAAAAGCCCTTCAGCCCCTGAGAGGGATCAGAAAGTTCGATGAGAGTCTTAGAGGAATCAGCCCCCAGGAATCTTGCCATGGGGTTCCTACCCTATGGATGCCCTGTGGCAGGGTGGAACAGGCCAGAAATATCCTCTTCCTTCCAGGCTTTCTGTTCGACCCCACTATGGATGCAGCCCAGGTAGTAGTACTTAGCGTGTCCCGTTACTTGTATTTTCTATTTCTTCAGCCCCACTTTGCAGAGTTGAGAACAGGCTAAGAAAAGACAGGGGGCTGAAGATGCTTTGAAATTGTTCTAAGTAAAGGCTCTTCTACCATCCCCTGTCAGGGTTTCCCAGACCCCTGAGACCATCCCAAGAAGTAGCCCTCTCCCTCTCCACTTTCCAATATCACTGGGAAAGGAGATGGCATGGAATTCCTTACACTTTTCTATCCAAATCATTCCTCTTGCCTTACTCAGTGCAGAGAAAGCACCAGGAGTTCTCATCCACAGGGAAAGACCTGATGAAGCTAGACACACCCTCTGCTTCATCCCCAACTGCCCAACCCTCACCAGGACCCCTGGCCTTTGATCCTAGCTCATGGCTTTCCAACTGCTCTCCTTGGCCCACCCCACCCCCATCCACTGAGCCTGTAATTCTGCAAACATGCATCCTCTGTGAGCTTGAGCATCATCAACTTGTAGATGACCTTCACACTCCTCTCGAAAGGACAGCCCATCTCTACATCGGTGTGCCCAATTCGGCAGAACACCACGTTTCAGTAGCAAGGATGAAAAATGCTTGTGTGCCACACTAAGGGGTTCAGCGGGGATCAATGGAAGCTAGAAATCGTGCCCCAAATTAGTCCTGCCCAGAGGGAACTGAGTTTCTCCCAAGTGGGAGGAGGGAGCACTCAGTTTCTAGAATGGTAAAGATGGACGCAGCAACTAACAAAGAAAAAGGTAGAAACTCAGTGAGGAGACAGCTGGGTTTTTTTTCCCCTCCCTAATCTTATTTCTTGTGGTTTTTCCCTTAAATTCTGGCTGTATGTGGTAAAATACAGATCTGAAATATAGGGTTCAATGAATTTGATAAATTATACTCCCATGTAACCTATGCCCCACCATCCGACAAAGCCCCTTACCCCACCCTGAGACCCTAGTGATTGGCTCTGCTATGCCCAGTATGCCCTGTGACCCCACTCCCCACAGGGGTTTCCCTCTGAGCCACAGCTCTCCTCTCAGCCAATGAGTTTCTTAGCCTCAGTCTCCCAGGTAAGTAAGTGACAAAGGTCCTTGGTCACAGAGTCATGCATGCTTTGTTGGTTACTATCTTAAAAGTGTGATGCCCAGAGCCTCAGCATGTCCAGCAGCATGTTGGTTCTTCCTCTGGCATGGCACAAAAGGGAGCTATGCCTTTTGTGCATTTTCTCTCAGAAACAAAGGATCCCGTAACACCTTCTTCCAGGCTCCTAGCCATCTGAAGGGCCACAGAGCTGAAATCATCTGTTGGGGCAGGGGGGGGGCTGGATGTGTGGGGGTTTGGGAACCAGGAAATGTAAGCATCCCAAGTTCTCCTGGGCTACACTTGGCCAAGCGTGTGGAAGGTGAAAAGTGCTTTGTCTGTGTGCAAGGCGTTGGTGTCTCCGGGATGAACCTTCCACAGTTCAGCTCTTAATCACGTACATTTTTCTCATTTGGACAAAGACTACCTGCTAATAGCATTTTCAACCACCCTCTGCTTCACTCAGCTACACCAAGGCCTCAGGCTGAGCTGGCACCACAGTCCAATCCCAACTGACTGGCACTGAGGAATCCCACACACTCACACACCCCCAACCACTGCCGCCTCTGTAATTCTGAGTGCCAGGCATGGGCAAAATGACCACACCCCTTCTTTAGAATCATTCTAGCTGGAGGCAGAGATGGGGGGAAAGTAGAAGGAGGAGAGAGCCCTACATCCTGCAAACCCACTGGGTGTAGCCTCTAGGGCAGCTCAACTCAGAAAAGAGACAGCTTCGCCTCTAGGATTTCACTTTGATCCCTGAACACCACAGGAATCTTAGCTCTTCAGAAGGCAGGCTGCTGCTAAGCCAGGGGGAATCTCACAGTTTCTTCCCCAAAGCCCCTGGTCAGGTAGGTATCCAGCCCTGCCTGCTCCTGTGTGATTAACTTCCTTGCAGCCAATAGCCAGCCTCACTCTCTCGGGTGATGGTGTAGCAGGTGGATTGCAGCTAGACCATCTTAGCTGAGCAGAATGCTTTCCAAGCCATCTCCCAAGCGAACCCTCCTGACCTCCATCTTTAGCATCAGAGCTGGCATTTGGTAAATGTGTGAGCTCAGCAGTAAGAAAAGGACCAAAAGGCCACATACCACCACCACCTGGATGATGCTGAGAGACTGGTACTGTTCTCAGGAGCAGATGCTGGGCTGGTTAGCTACCTCCTTCATCCCTCAAGTCCCCAGAAATGGAAGAAGTGGGGAGAAGAGGTGGGGCACACCATTTGCAGGCTGGCCACAGATCTTTGGAGTCAGGACTATGATGCTGTTTTTGGCAGGAAGAGATTAATTATCGCCTCCAAACCCAGCTAGGCTCTTTCTGTGGAGCTGGGAAAGGTGAAGGGTAGGGGTGCCTCAGGGCTAAAATCACTCAGAACAATCCTCCAGGAAAAAAACATTCTCTAGCCTGCCTCAACACACAGTGCCTCTGCAGCCCAAATGACCTACTAATGAAGATGGAGCTATAATGAGGTTTGGGGCAACTGGTAAACCTTACGTTCTTTGTCTTTTAGCTTTTAACACACACACACTGGCAATATTTTTGTTTTGCTTTTTTTTTTTTTTTTTTTTTTTTTTTGGTTTTTCAAGACAGGGTTTCTCTGTGTAGTTTTGGTGCCTGTCCTAGATCTCGCTTAGTAGACCAGGCTGTCCTTGAACTCCCAAAGATCCACCTGGACACATTGGCAATATTTTTATTCAAATTTAGTGGGGTTTTTTTTCACTAAACTGGAGCCTTAATGCCATGTTTAGCAACTCAGACACAGATATCTAAATATATAATGTTTAATCTGGGACCCTGGTGGAGGAAAGGTAGAGGGGGAAGAGGAGCCAGATTAGGTGTGTGGTTACTGCAGCAACAGGCTGCACCTTTCATACAAGTAGGGGTGAACACAGGTGACCGGGAGTAATAGTGTCATCATCCCAGAAGGCCTTTATGCCTACACCAAGAAGGCACATTCCCAAATGAATCAACAGGATGACAATGTTCCCTGCTCCGAGTGAGAAAGCACTCCCTGGAGAGTGACAGCTAGGCTGGGATGGAGGCCTTGGACATTTGTGTCTGTCATCTAAGAGGCACTGTGGCACTGTCTCTGCTGTAAAAGCACTGGTCATCCTTCCAGTGATTCTTAGGTTGACACAGGATGGGCTGGGAAGATTGTTAGGTACATACATGCTTGCCACATAAGCATGAGGACATGAGTTTGATACCCAGTACCTACATAAAAAGATGGATGTGGGTGTAATCCCAGCCCAGGGATGGACAGAAGCAGATCCCTGTGGCTTCCTGGCCAGCCAGCCTAGGCTACTCAGGGGAGCTCTAGGCTAATGAGAAACCATGTCTCAAAAACCAAGGTGGACAAGTGCCTCTCATAAATGACAGGTGTCCTCTGACCTCTGCATATACCTACATGTGAACACACACACACACACACACACACACACACACACACACACACACACACCATTGGCACAGAAACCCTCAAAGATTTTTTTTTAAAAAACCTGACTGAAAAATCTTTAGCCTAGTATAAACATAGCTTGCTCCAGGCTAAGTTTAGTGCATCTGAAGATTGAGATAAGGTTGTTGATGGAGAAGGTGTGTGTGTGTGTGTGTGTGTGTGTGTGTGTGTGTGTGTGCGTGCATGTGTGATTTTTCTTTAAGATAGGGGAGAGATGAAGGAAAGGAACAGGAAAGAAAAAAGAAGGGGGGTAGATACAGAGTTTTCTGACAGCTCCTGGGGGCAATTCCATTTCTGGACAAGCCTTCATCCATGCCATCAGCCATCTCAGCTATGTTGACTGTGTCCCTCCATAGAGAGAGAAGCCAGATGATACACAGCCCAGGATCCTGCCAGCTCCAAGCTCTTGTTCGTTCATTAGACCTGCCCATTATCCATCAATTCATCAATCAGCAGGTTTATTGAGTACCCTACTAGGCTTCACCAACCAGATCAATTTTTTTTAATTACATCCAGCTTACACGAAGTCAAGCCCAGTAAACAAAATGAGCCCTCACACCCCACTTGGAAATGAGCACAAGGAACGGCTGGCCCATGTACTCTCACTGCCAAACTCCACAGTCCTTGCTGATGGGGGATCATCTGCTGCCCTCTGCAGCTGGTGATGGTGTCACTAACCCACTGTCAATAGCAGGACAGCCTTTGAATGTTTTCCCAGACACGGCGATCAATCTGCTTGGGTCCAGCCACACTCTTCTCTGAGACCCCTGTCCAATAATAGGAATTTCCAAAAAGGGTACACAGGGAATGAGTAGAAACCATGTCCAGAGAAATAAGCAGAGAGATCAAGCTTCACTCATCCATGTGCCTCTCTGGGGTGACCAGTAATGAATTCTCTTCCAGATCACAGGCTGCTCAACCACCTCAACAGAGCATGTAGACAAATAGAATGTCCCAGGACCTCTGTGCCTCGTGTTCTAGGCCTCATGGTCTTGTTTATTCTTTGATTCTGAGAATAATGGCCACATAGGATTTAAATAAAGAGTTCATAGGCTTCCTGGTTCAGGGTCGTCACACCTGGCCGCTGGGCACTACTGTGGGGAGTCAAAAAACATAAGAGGTAGCAGGCGCTCACCTTCCTGGCACCTCCAGGGGCTCCAGAGGACACTGAAGTTCCCAGTCATGTTTACAGCCACAGCACCTAGAGACCAAAGTCCCCAAATCCTACGTCAAGCCTTCATTTCAAGTAGGATTCAGTTATCAGAATTCCCGTGACTAGTTAATTCCTTAATTTCTGATGAACCCCGATCTACAGTCACCATCAATTTGTGTCAGCCCACCATTCCTGACCCCAGACTCCCCAGCACACCTTTTCCTTCCACCCTAGAGTAAAATCAAGGTCAAGGACAGCCCACAGGTGTTAAAGGATCTGAGGGCTTTAATGCCTAGACTTTGGTAAGTAAAACTTCCATACCCCAGCTAGAGTGCTAGCCCTATCCACTCCCTCCCTTAACTTGCCTGGAGTCCTGTTTTTCTCAGTTGTCCTTAGCTGGGGCTTCCTTCTCTAGAGATCCCCGATCAACATGGTCAGCTGGGTTGGATAGTTGATCTTTTTGCCAGAGTGACTCCTACCGCAATTAATTCGCCTGTTTGGCTCTCTGTCTCTGTCCCTCTGTGTGTCTGCACACCTGTGCCTGCTCTCTGTGGCTCTCTCTCTGCAGGGAAAGTCGCTGGCGGGCAAGCGCCTCACGGGCCTGATGCAGTCCTCCTGACCGCCCCCACCGCAGGGCCTGGGCCTGCAGAGCACCCCGGCAGACGGCGTTCCTCATCCACCGACAGAGCTTCCTTGAGGGGAGATTTGGTCACTGTGAAGGAGAAAGAGTGAAGGCCAGGGACAGCCATGGTGGGGAGATGTGGTGGGTGAATGGGGAGACCAGAGAGAAAGAGTCTACCGGTGCTGGGCCAGCCGGGGAGAGGCCTCTGTTGACAGCCTCTCTCTTGTACAGTCTCGCACCGATGCTCACTCTCTCCAAGGGCCCATTTCTAACTTGGTCAGAGAATGTCTCACGGGGTTCCTGTCTGACTGTCACTTGAGACGTTAACCTCACCTGTCCAGTCGTCTGGGGAATCATGCCTTCTAGCAAACTTCAGAGGGGTGAGCGGACCTGGGCACATAGTATTATGCATCACCTCCTTCCTCTCTCTGATGCACTCACAGTGCTCACTGCCACCTGCCTTCCCCCCACTGGTAGCCGCCCGGGTATAGCGGGTGCACGACAGACACTGCTTTCACATAAAATGTCAAAAATCCCATCTTCAGCACTGATGGCACGTCAAGTTCTTTCCACCCTCTCTGAGACCAAATTGTAAAGCGGTCTCTGTGGGTACGGTGGCCACCTCTGGTGCCATAAATGCCCAAGGGTCCAGAGCTCAAAGAGGCACCAGTGCAGATGATGGAGTGTGTTGCTTAAACACCGAAGGTTCTGGTGACAATCTTTTAAAAATATTATTTCTGCTTGTCTCATGATTTTGACCCTTGCACCTTGGTTTGTTCCCTCATGTTTCACTCGAAATAAACATGGCCATGAACTCAGGGGCCACTGGGAGTCTCCCCACTGGTAGCCCAAGTTCCTGGAGGTGGATGGATTGCAGGGCTGGCACCAGGCCTGGCCAGACTCTTAGTGGATTAAGGCTCAGTTATACCTGAAGCTAAAACACAATGTGCAGTGGCAGGTCCAGGCCAGAGCCACAGGATTCCCTTCTAAACCTCATTCTGAGGGCCCAGACAAAGCACCCTATTAAACACAGCCGATCATCTAGGAAGAAGCAACCTGGGCAAGAATGTGCAAAAGTCCTGTGTTCTTCCCGTGTGTCAGAATAACCATTTGCCAACCTGGCTGTGAAGTCATGCCCGGAAAGCGCCACATCGGGTCCTGAACACACAGGAGGTGCTTAGCAAATGGCAGCCAGCACAGCTGTCATCGACATTGTTCTTGTGATTGCCATGAACCCTCAGACACTGCTGTATCAAGCACCATGCTTTTAAATTCAAGCATTGTCTTCCACATGCACTTCCCTGTCAACACCTGTTAAGTTGGCCTTTCTTTTGATCTACTTTGGCCATGGGGAAAAGCTCTTCCCTGGGAATATTTCAACAGAGAAGGGATAGAAAGGAAGGAAGGAAGGAAGGAAGGAAGGAAGGAAGGAAGGAAGGAAGGAAGGAAGGAAAGAAGGAAGGAAGGAAGGAAGGGAAAAAGAAAGAAAGAAAAGAAGGAAAGCATTGCTCGTGAAAGCAAATTCACCAGCTGGTGACCAAAGGCCCAAGTGTTGTCCCAGCCTCCTGGGTGCATCATGTGACCCATCTGCCCAGCCCCCACCTGCAAAGCCTGTCCAGACCTGCTTCTACACAACCCCAGATCCACAAGCCTCCTATCTGTCCGTCACAGGGGATGCTACCACAGGCACTTAGATTCCTCCTTATGAGATTCTTAACTGCCACACCTGTTTCCCACTCAGTTCTTTTCTCCTTGTGATATGGTGGAAATCGGAGGGGGTCTCCAAAAGTGGCTGTAAACCCCCAGACTCCTGTCATCTGCTCTCAGGGAGCCTGGCTCTTTGCAAATACTAGGGAGCACATGAATAATAAGTGAAAATGAAAGCCACAACCCAAGAGTCTTCTGACTCTTTCTCTCTAGCTCCGCTTTCTTAAAAAAAAAAAAAAAAAAAAAAAAAAAAAAAAAAAAAAGCTCTACATAGAACCCTCCAGTTTCTGAACAAAATTCTAGTCCAAGTTCATCTTCACTCAACATTGCCCAAAGGAAACTCTTCCCTACCAAGGGTCCCCTAGGCTGTGCTGACACCAAAGCATCTGATATTCTCCAACAATGGGTACATCTGTGCCCTCAGTCATCCAGGACAAGGATTCTGGCTGCCTCCTGCCCCTTCAGTGAACTACAGAACACATTCTAAGAGAGGCTGCAGCCTGGCTATGGCAGACGTCCTGGCTGTGGCTTCTGTGCCCCTTTCCTGCCCCCGTTCCTGTCTGCTGCACTGCGCTAACCAGAAACATGGCCACACTCTGGAGGTCCCCACTTCCACTGCCCCCCCCCCCTCAGGCAGGTATACTCTAGTCTTGAAATGGAATGGGAGGTCAGCTTCTAAACACCCCCAGGGGACAGAGGAGGGGAGTCAGCAGGCTCAGTAGAGCCAAGGACAGACACTTCAGATGAAGTCAAGCCTGGAGCAATAATCCCTCACCCTCATCTCACAACAGGAAGAGCTCAGTCGTGTGGCCCCTGTGATGTGTTCCTTAGTGGATCAGGAAAGGAGCAGAGATAAGAAAGCAGAACAAAGCTGCTCCACTCAAGTTGACCAGCCCAGGTCAGTTGGACATGCGAAGATTTGAAAAATTGGGTATTGGCTAGCTTCTCCTTGACCTGGTACACACAGACAAAAATCTAGATGTTTAATAATCATTCTTCAGTAAAGCAGATTCCTCTGGCCCTGAGAAGCCTGCTGGGCTCTCCTACCCCGATATGGTCTCTGAGACGACTCTACCCCATGATGGCTTGTGGAGAAAATATCATTTTGGCAGCCTTCCCGGTCTTAGCAGGTGAGACCCCCATGGCCCAGGCAGGGAACAAAAACTGAAATGAGTTCTCCCTGCATGGGAAGAATAGAGCTGGGAGCCTGTACATCTAAATGCCCAGCAACACCCAAACACCAGGCTGACCCAGGTAGGCAGGAGAAATAAGCTACTGTTCTAGAAAGCAGCATGTTGGTTTCATTCCCCTGGCCAGCTATTGCTGTGCCCCAGAAAGAAAGGGAGACCCCACCATGACAGTGCAGTTAAGTATATTCCAGGCTTGCCCACAGCTCCGTAGCTAGGTACCAGGCTAGCACCCAGGAAGGGCCTCTTAGAATGCTAAGTCGCTGCTTGGACTAGCCAAACTCATGGGATATGCCCAACAGGATTCCTGGGATGTTCAAACTACCTCACCAACAGGATACAGAACCAGGAGTCTGGCCCCCTTGCTTGTTGTACAAGTTGGTGTTTTGGTTTTTTTTTTTTTTTTTTTTTGGTTTTGTTTTGTTTTGTTTTTCCTGAAATGTGTCCTCCTGGTTCTGTTCCACATGTGTGGGCTTCAGAAGACAGCACCAAGAAGCCTTCCCACAAGTGG
Source organism: Onychomys torridus (assembly GCF_903995425.1). Lineage (NCBI taxonomy): Eukaryota > Metazoa > Chordata > Mammalia > Rodentia > Cricetidae > Onychomys > Onychomys torridus. The sequence continues at coordinate 51,732,113 of NC_050456.1, forward strand.
GGAAGTATTGAGAGCTGTTCATCTTTGGGCCCTGGAGAATTTATTGGAGGAAAATGTTCCAACAAGTTCCAGGAAATGGGGAGCCCAGGGCTGGGGAGAAATAACATGCCGCCAGCCTCTAAAAGGACCTAGCTGAGATGACTGTGGCAAGGACCATGGAATAGTTGAACAGTGGTCAAATAAATTGCTAATAACTCACCACCGGACCCTTGAAAAGAGGCCTGGGCTCATGTAACCATGGCAACAGCAGACGCCAGCAACTTACTCATTAGTGCCACCCAGTGATAAGGCCTCCCCTGGGCAAGACCCACGGGCCATCAAGTAGCAAAGTAGCAAATGTAGCAATAAGGGGTAGGGACCCTGAGGCAGCAGGATCCAAATAACTGGGGCTCAGCCTCCCCCAAGCCTCAGTGAGGGGGCAGAGCCAGCTGCCATCAGCTGTCTGGGGTGGGGGAGCCCTGCTCACACCAAGGGTCCCTGTCCTATAGCCTATGACCATTCACCGCATGATCACAGACACATCAGAACGGCCTCCTCATAGTGCATGTGGTTCTCATTAGTTTATTTTTCTGGAATTTGGGGACTGGACCCCAGGACCAAACATGCTGGAAACGCTCTAAAAATAAACAACTACTTGAACCCAATATAATCCAGTTAACTATGTGTGACTCTTTGGTTTTGGGGATCTATGGGCAGATTGCACCTCTTGGACAAAAAACAAAAAGCAAAACAAAACCCTACCATCTCTCCCTGCTGTCTCCTCTGCCTCATAACTACCCACCCCACCCCCGTCACCACCAGACACATACACATACATCTGTTTCCCTCTCCAGAGGACACCAAAGCATGAGAGAAAAAGCAGATCATCAAGGCCACAACCACTGACTCTGCCAGGGTCCTTTGGTCTGGGTGGTCACGCTGCCCTGATGTCTGTACACAGAAGTGACCCTATATCAGGGACCACTCTGCTACCCTGTTAAATAAAGTCTGAGGACCAAAGTCTGCTGCAGACAGGCTGTTCCTTACAGGGAGTCTTGGTTTCCTGAGCGACAGACAATCTCATTTCCCCACCACTGCCTAAGCAGCAGGACACCCGGAGCCTGAAAAATCAGGCTGTGGCGAGGAAGAAGAGAACAAAGTAACAAGGACCCTCTGGTAATGACAATGCTGGCACCTCACAGCACGCTCAGTGGCAGAAATTTTGCTCCTGGAAGTGGGAGTGATTTCAGAGACGTGGGAACGGGTCGTCAGTCACATCTTTGTCTCTCAGTGTCAGGGCCATTTCGTCGTACAGCTTCTCCTGCTGTAGAAGGTCAGGTTCAAGGGGACATGGACCCCATTCTAGTCCATATGCTGCCCTGCCATCAGCTCCTGCCCTGCGCAAATAGCCGTGCGTCCTTGCCTCCCTCAGCCACAGTCACACACACACACACACACAAACACACACACACACACACACACACACACACACGGAACCAGCTCGCCTCCTTGCCAGCCTACCATCTGACTTATTTCCACAATCTTCATCGAGCAAACTGTCACTCTGTATGCACACAACTCTACATACCTCCAGGGACAGATATCTGTTCAGATTCAGGGTGGGGTTTGGGGCGGGGACCAGTTAAAACCTAAAGGATGTCTGGAAGCTATCCTGACAACTTCCTAGCTCCACCCACCTTTCTCGGAACCTAACAGGCATGAGGCCATCCTTCCCTTGGTGCAAGCTTTCTGCTGTTCATTGGTCCCAGCCTCCAGGGTACTACTCTTGGGGCTGCTAATCCTAAGACTTCTCTTGGTATGTTACAGCCTACAAACCCATGCTCCTTGGATGTGTCCCTTCCTGGGCCCACAAAGCTTTGCCCAGTGTGTTTCCTCCATCCCCAGGAACACCTGGCTCCTTTGGTAGCACTGTGTATCCAGGCTCATCTTTCTTCATCTTGTTTTTCTTTTGCACCCAGAGTAGAGGTTGTGGGACATCCTTGACTCTGCACCCCGAAGGATAGGCCCCATTTCCTATAGCCGTGGAAGTATCACAGTGTCTAGTGAACTTAAAGGCAGGTGGGTTGGGGGGAGCTTACCTGGGCAGATTTATCCTCTGGCACACTCCTACTGTTCCAGCCTCCTCAGAACCCGGAGCTGGACTGCTCAGGCCTGGCTTGTTTCAGCCAACAGAACAGGAAACCGCCACGGATCTCAAGAACTGAGTCCTGTAGTCAGTCTGGACATTTGTTTCCCAGGAGAAGATCTGGAAACTAACAGGGACCACTGAGCCCGAACCTGGCCCACAGCAAGTGCTCCTGAAATAGGCACTGATGTGCACACTACATCTGAGATGGATTTGGGAATTGGTGATGGTGGAAAATGTCCCAAACCCTGGCCAGCCAGGCCAGCCATGTGTCCCCATGGCTGGGAGTGCCATTCCTTCCCACCAGCCCAAAGGTCCTGTTGGCCTGGGTAGGCAGCTGCCTCTCTGTAACTGGCACCTGCTGTTTTCATCCAGTGGAAGCCTGGCTCCCCCACCCCCCACCCCGTGTCACTGGGAGGACCTCAGTGGATACCCAGCAGTGTACCTCAGTGACAACAGAGTGGTTGGCTATGGAAGAGGGTACGCCTCACTCACACCCTGAGAGAGGCAGAAACAGGAGAAACCACCACATCTCCATCAACAATTCCCTTTGTCCTACAGGCCACACGGCTTCTTCCTTGGGATCTGGATTCTGAGCTCACACTCAGAAATAGTTTATTTCAAGCCAGAGATTCAGACCCCTGATCTGGAACAAGAGGACCAGGCTGAGGCTTCCATCCTGAGGACATGTGACATCTACAGAGACAAGATAAACATACACCACCACCAAGGGAGAAGCTTCAGTCCTGAACAGCTGACCACAAAGACGAAGCCCACCCTCCTCTCTCTCCCAATTCACCATGGAAAGGATGTTTGGCTTGAAGAGAGGTGGAAGAGTCAGGGGGGAATACTTTTAAAAGAAAATCAAAACCTTGGGTATCTCTTTCTGCTGTCCATGATCACACCTCAGGGAGAGTCTGTGCAGGTTAGCCCTGAGAGAGACCTCAAAGGTGTGTGTGTGTGTGTGTGTGTGTGTGTGTGTGTGTGTGTGTGTGTGATTTTTGCTGCTTGTTTACTGAGCTGTAATTCATTTGTAATAAAATTCATCCCTTTTATGTGTAGCGTTATCAATTCTGATAAACTTAACCCAATGATGTAATGCCTACGGGGGGGGAAAAACACCATCATGATGAAGCAAGTCCATCACCCCAAATGTTCCCTGTGCCCCTTGTAACTAATCCCTCCCCCACCCCTCCTTTCCTGGAAGCTATTGATCTGTTTTCTGACCCCGTCCTACAGTAGGTGACCTTTGAGTCTGGCTCCTCTCTCTGGGCTCAGTGCTTTCCTGGCCATTTTGCTTTTATATGGAAAGAAACTGAGGCTCAGAGGGGGCAAAGCAGAGAGGAACTGGAGGAGCAAAGCTTGGACCTGAGCCCCATCGGCCACACACTTCTTCAGCCAAAAGCCATTTTGTTAACCTCCTGCAATCTTCAAGCCCCCGTGTGGGAAGGCACGTGATCACAGGACCTGCAACCCGCAGAGAAACACATGCTTTATTCATCTAATAGAAGCTTCTGGCTTGGGAACAAAGAGTAGCGGTGCGCTACAGAGTGCAGGGTGCTGTAAGGGAGCCCGGGAGGGGGTCAGTGGGCCATGTCTCCCAATGGCGGAGTTATTCTCTCTCTTAATTTTTGGCAGTGGTTCTGTGTTAGAGAGTAGGCAAAGGTGCTTCTCTGAGAAGGGGGATTGTTTACCCAGCAGACAGAGCTTGACCAACTTTCGGTAGGTGGACCCTTATCAATAACTCTGCAGCTCCCCATGCCTTCTCCAAACAGATGGACAGAGAATAGCAGCGTGATGACAGTGGGCTGGCAGGGAAGTGCTGGCACAGAGCCCATGAACAAGGCAACCAGTTAAAGTGGTAAGGCTGTAAGAACCAGGCCAAGCAAGGAGGACACTGACAGCCCTCACAGATTACAGAATCCAGAGCTCCCAAATAATAGCAGCATTGTGAACTCACAAATTTGACCGTAGTCCACACATTGAGACCCACCACAGTTATCAGCCTAATTGATGTCCATAGTGCTCCATGTTGAACCAGTGAATGCTTGAGCCATTTAGACATGAACTTGGTAGTCTTTGAGGTCTCTGTGGCTCTCTGGCATGACAGGATAGCCTAGAATCCTCATCATCTATAATCATACATAGGGGAGAATCTGTGTTGGTCAGCACTGAGAGAGACCTCAGAGGTGAAGGCTGATACCCAATGTTGTCCTATGACCTCAGCACACAACACTGTGGCTCAAGTCTGCCTGTACCCCCCCCCACACACACACATACACAAACAAGCACTCACACACAGATACTAAGTCACAGGGTCCTATGATAGAATTGACCTCAACAACCATGAGACGTCCTTGCCTCCACAATTATTAGAATCAAAAAGTCCTGTCACTATCAACTGGCTCAGAGCCTGCATTCTACAAAAAGGAAAAGAGACAGAGTGGCTTACATGGCAGGTTACACATGGCAGGACAAGGCATAAAAATGGCGTTTCCAGATTCCCAATCTTTAATGCCTCGCAGGGTCCTTGGCCTCTGTTGTCAGACTTTCCTCTCCAGCCACATTCCAGCCTCTCTTAGAGTGCATTCCCTCCAGATGTACACAGAAAGTAGAAAGACACTCATTTCAAAACTTAAAACCTAGACACAAGTACTCAAGACAGTGTAATACTGATATGAGGACACATCTAAGGAAGAGAGTTGATGGTCTAGAAATAAACCCACACATGCGCAGACAGTCGACCTTTGCCAGTGCACTGAAACAGTTCAGTGGGAGAAACAATGGCCTTTTCAACAAGAGGTCCCAGGACAATAAGATGAAATAGAAGCTGAAGAGTGACCCTGTGTCCCCATCTTACACCATAGTCAGAAATCAGCTTACACCGATCAAAAGGCTCAGCTGTGAAGTTCTTAGAACAATAGAGTAGGCATACATGACCTGTGAATTAGTCGGTGATGTCTTAGCTGTAATCCCCAGACACAAAGAATAAAGAAAAAAACAAACAAACAACAAAGAAAATGGACTTCGTCAAAATTACAAGCTCTTTTGCTTCAAAGGACACCGTCAATGAAATGAAAAGAGACCCCCCAGATTGGGCACTATTTGACAATCACGTAGCTGACAGATACATGTATGGTAGAGATAGAAGTCTTGAATGTCAATAATAAAAGATAAAAGGTATAGTTAAAAGGTGGGCAGAAATACTTGGAGATTTCTCCAAAGAAGACATACAAATGGACAGGGGGTATAGAAAAGACCCCCAACACTGTGAGCCACAAGAGGAAATGCAAATAGGAACCAGAATGAAATACAGTTTCACACCCACTAGGCTAGCAGTATCAAAGAAGACAGATAATAACAGATGTCTGTGGGGAAATTGAAACTCTCCTACAATACAAAGATGCAAAGTGGTGGGAATAGTATATAAAAGGCTGAGTCATCTTTAGAAAGTGTATGGCAATTTCTTAAAAGTTTAAGCCTGGAGTTAATACATGACTCAGTCACTCTACCCCTAGTTATTATACTCAGGAGTAATGAAAACATACAAAAATGTAAAATACTTCTGTTCATAGCAGTGTGACTCCTAATAACCCCAATTTGGAAGTAACCCAGGTCTGACAACTGGAAAATAGGAAAACAAAATGTGTTATGTTCGTAAGATGAAATACTATATGATACAACACAGGTCAACCCTGGAAACACGATGCTAAGTGAAAGAAGCTGGACACAGAAGTTTATACCACATGGTTTCACCATACTTAGAATGTCCGGAAGAGGCAAATCTGTAGGGAAAAACATAGACTAGTTGTTGTCCAGGAATGAGGTGGTTGAGATGGTGAGGGGCTGACAACAAGTAATCATTGCTTGAGGATATAGAATTTCTTTGGAGAGTGATGAAAGAGAGTGTTGTAAAGTTGATTACAGCAGTGTCTGCACAGCTCTGAAGACAGACTGGAAAGCACTGGCATGTTGTTTTACGTGAATGGATTATACGGTGAATCACATGACTGAAAAGCTATTAGAAAAAGAGAGAGAGAAAGAATAAAAAGAAAGAACAAAGAAAGGGAGGAAAGGAGAGAGAGAGAGAGAGAGAGAGAGAGAGAGAGAGAGAGAGAGAGAGACCAGGAAGAAATCAAATCCTATTTGAGTCATCAGGAACAGGGCTGGTCAGCAGGGAGAGTGGGGTAAGGTATCCACAGAAGACTTTGAAATCCTACACAGTGCCAAAGATGGGTCAGAAGGTACCAGGTCATCTCAGAGTGAGTGATCCATTTCTGCTGACTTGACCCACTATGGAAATTAAAGCCTTGCACCCTCTTGGTAGGATCTAATATAATTAGATGAACTCATGGTCTTCGGCTAAAGATGCTTTCAACACTCTCTTGGAACGAGTATGAGCCATGCTTCCCAAAGCTGTAAGCTCCAAGACTCTTTGGCTATGAGTGGAGGATATCTGGGTGGAGGGTCAGAAGACTTTGTCCTAACCTTGGACCAGCCCTATGATTAGCCTTGAACCCTTAGGCAGCTGAGGACACAGCTCCTGTGGGTAATGTTGCCCTACCAAAACAGGCGGTTTGAGGGGGACTCACAAACTTACCTCTTTGGTAAGCAAGCATTCATGGACGAGTCTGATTGCCTAGGAAGGTAGGAGGCACTAGATTCCATGCTGCCTAATTTCTTTGAGCCTGGGAACTATATGACTCTGAGAAGGGGAAGAAGCCCAGAAGCTTCTTCTCCACCTCTTCCCCAACCTAGAATAGAGAAAAGCTTGAGCTGTGGTCTGACTGCATCCAGAATCTCTTTAAACAAGTCCCTAGCCCTCTCCCCATCCCAACTGGCTCTCTCTCCCTACTGCCTTTACAAAAGCAAGAACTGAACAAACAAATCCTGTGTTCCTTCCTGAGAGGAAGTCCCTCCTTTAAGGATTAAAGCAGCTGCACACACACACACACACACACACACACACACACACACACACACACACACACACACCTATGAGCTATATGCTTATCTGCTAAGTTAAATGCTTCTATTCATGCAAGACTTGCCAAGGTGAACTCACTGAGCCCTCAGATAAATGCATCAAGTCAGAAACAAAGGGGAACATTGGGATCAACCCAAGAGATAAATTACAAATCGGATTAGTGGATCTTCCCCTTGCTCTGCTGTGGAAGCATGCTATTAGCTATCTAGACATGCCCGGTAGCTTGCAACACCCACACGCAAACACACACATCTACAACACTTCCCTTTGGTCAGGCACAAAGCAGAGGTGACCTTGACATGTCTCCCTCCTAAGCCATCAGCACTGAAACCACTGGCTCCCTCCTGATTCTCAGCTTTGGGCAAAAACCATGAACTTTCCCTCTGGCTCTTCCCCATCATGCCAGCTGGTGAGCCCACAGAACTGCTGCCAGTTCACACAGTGTTCTGTGACATTCTCTGGTCCCTGCTGCCTACCACCACCACCACCACCACCACCACCACCACCACCACCACCACCACCACTAACACCACCACAGCCTTGCCTCCTGCATGCCAGACTAGGAATGACCACCCGGCAATTGGCATTACAAGGAGAAAGGGTGAACCGGCATGGGGCTCTGAGAGTCTTTTCCCAGGAAAACCTTAGGGAGAGATGGGGCTGGGCTTTGAGGCTTCCCTGACAAAGACCCAAAGGGCCATGGAAGGCATGTCCTGGGGTATTTACAAATGTAATATCTAGGCTGGGGAGATAGCTTAGTCAGCAAAGCACTAGCTTTGCAAGCTTGGGGACCTGAGTAGAGATTCCTAGAGCCTGTGGGGCATGGGGGGGGGGGCGGGGATCCAAGCATGATAGTGTAAATTTGCAATCCCAGCACCAGAGAGGCAGAGGCAGATGGATTGTGGGAGCTCTCTGGCCAACCAGCTAGCCTATTTGGCAAACTTCAAGCCAATGAGACACCCCACTACCAAAATCAAGGCAGATGATAGCTGAGAAATGACACCCAAGGCTATATCTCCTGAGCATGTACACACACATGTTACACACACACACACACACACACAGAGAGAGAGAGAGAGAGAGAGAGAGAGAGAGAGAGAGAGAGAGAGAGAGAGAGAATGCAATGTTCATCAAGATTAGCCATGGGGCAGGGGTTGTGCTAGCAGAGTTGAGTAAAACTGGCTCCTGTCCTCAAAGGCCACACCTTCTAGTAGAAGGCATCAATGTGTAGCCAGCCTATCATGACACAAGCCAGGGACATGCAAACAAATATAGTGCACACTGGACAGAAGATATGAAGAACGGACTACATGAAAATGCCTGGCCATTAGGAAGCAATAGAAGGCCCTCATGATGGAAGCACAAACAGTATGCAGGACTGGAGTGGACACGGAGCTCAAAGTTCAGAGCCTGGGACCAATGAGAGACGCTGCCATGGCTTGAATCAGAAGAGGGTTTGGCAGGGAGGGCGCAGAGAGGAACAGGCTTGCAAGAGGCTGTGGCAGGATGTGAAGCCCTGTGGAAACTCTGGCTCAAAGGGGAGCATGGGAGCTGAAGGTTCTAGAGGAATCAGATCAGGGAAGGCATTGCATAAAGGCAGTATTCTAAGAGCTGTCCTAAGCCCTAAGGATGGGACTGGAGGACCAGGGACAATAGATCTGTGAGGACAGGCAGAGGGGGAGAGGCAGGAGTTCAGAGAGCACATTTCTGAGTTCATTGTTTTCAGGGGTCAGCAATTTTGAAGGATCCAGGTGTAGCCATGGGGTGGCTATACTGAACAGGTGGAAGGGAGGATGTCCAGGAGGGGATGGCTTTGAATGCCGGAGATTGACATTGGGGACATATTGGGATCCCTTGGACTGACAGTGGTGGGAATGGAGGAAGACAGTGGAAGTCAGACATGACAGTCCTTGTCAGGGGAGTACAGAGAAATGATGTGGGATCCAGAGGTGAGGGCATTGAAGATGAGGATGGAACCTCCAGCCAGTGTTCCTTCAGGAGACAGAAAAGCCCCAGACAGAGGTCACAGGGTCTGATAACAATGATGACACAGAGAGGATGTGTGCTTCCAGCATCACCCAGATTTCCCTCAGAGCTACCTCTGGATTCAACATTTCTCTGCCACCCTACACTCCAGGAAATGAAGGCTCAGCCCATTTGGCTGCACGTGCTATGTGCTGTTAAGCAGCTCAGTCAAGACCAGCAGCCTCGATGGATTGACTTCTGCCTCTCACTTCCTCAGCTGGCATCCCACAAGTCCTTCCCACTCCTCCCTGGGAATAGCCAAGACATGTCGAGGCTGTCATCCCGGCTTCAAGGGCCTCCCGTGGAACGGCCTCATTAGTGGACGGATCTGATGATCATGTGCCTTTGATTTGCAGTCACTCCGTTTCTCCGTGGAGTTCAAGGTGAACCACTTCACACTACATTTCAGTCGCCAGGAACACAATTAAGGAAAGCACTTCCTACTTTCCCTTCCTGCAAATTCTACCATCTGTGTTCTCTATCTGGGACACGTCCTCCGGATTGTAAAAGACCAATTTAGATACGTCTATAGGTCCACATAAGCATAGCTATGCTACATGGGAAGACCCCCCCACCCCCTGCCATACACACCTACACTGAGTTCTCAGGAAGAAACAAGATTCCATGGCTCTCCCCCAAAGCGGTGTGTGCAGAGTTCTCTCACTCAATAACATCGCCCTTTAGTCTATAATGATAACAAACAATGACAGTTTAGAGCAAAGGGACCCAGGTCTCCAACACAATAATGCCATTCCTTTAATGTGCTGTTGGCAGCAGGCAGATTAGACCCAGCTGTAATCTCATAAAAGGCTTTCGGCTCCAGGAGCCATCAGCCCCTTTGTTCATTTTAGCTGTTTGGAACAGAACTATTTGGGGGGGGGCAATAAAATGAGTGTCTGTAACAATATTGTTTGGGGGCATAGACATAGGAGACATGTTTTTCCGCACTGTAGTCCCATGATGCAGACCGAATTAAGCTCAGGCTGTCCCTCTTCCTGACTGTCTATCAGGATAGCATTGAATCCTCCTAACTTCTCTTAGTTCCACAGAGCCTCTCCTGCTGCCCTTCACAATCTGAGAAGAATGAATCTAATACATTAGTAATCTTGATATTAGTAGTTAAGGGAGAGTGATTTACATGGTCTCCTCAATCTGGGTCCTAGTTTGAATGACAGATGCTCTATGATGTCTTATGCCTCTGTCCCCTGAATGCCTCCTTTTTATTTATGGAATCATCCATATGATCTAAGTAGTGAGAATGTAAAAAAAGGTCCCCAGACACAGAAGGCTATGTTCCCATTTGGTCCACCCCCGTCATTTTCATGCACATCTGCACTGATGTCCCCAGGAAGGGCTGTTCCAACAGACAGGTGTGTTGTTTGGCAGCAACAATGGTACCCAAACTGTTCCCATCATATCAAACTCTTAGGGTATAAAAATCTTAGCAATTTTCTTTTGCTTGGAATTCTATGTTCATGGTCAAGTGAAATTCACAACTGAAGGAGCATTATCTTAAGGTTTGGAAAGATGGCTCAGTGGTTAAGAGTACTTGCTACTCTTGCAGAGGACCTGGGTTCAGTTCCTAGCACCTACAAACATGGTGGCTCACAACAGTCTGTAACTCCACTTCCAGGGGATCAAATGCCCTCTTCTGGCCTCTGAAAGTACTGTGCGCACGCGCGCACACACACACACACACACACACACACACACACACACACACACACGCCAACAGTCATCACATAAAATAAAATTTTTTAATTAAAATATTTTAAAAAGAAAGCAAAACATAGTGTTGCACGCCTTTTTTTGTTTGTTTTGTTTTTTGTTTTGTTTTTTGAGACAGGGTTTCTCTGTGTAGCTTTGCGGTGTTGCGCGCCTTTAATCCCAGCACTCGGGAGGCAGAGGCAGGTAAATCTCCATGAGTTCGAGGCCAGCCTGGTCTACATAGTGAGTTCTCTGAGGAAATATACTGAAATCTTAGAACAGGAACTGCTAAGGCTAAGTATATAACTATGGCCAGAGTTCTAGAGTCCTGTATCTTTGAGCTCATCTTTGGCCTTTATCCTCCTCCCTTCCCACCTTCATCATTGTCTCCTTCTTACGACACCTCTAAAAACACTCCCCTTTAAGACAGCTCCAGCTATGACTGTTCACTAGGCAACATAGAAGAGTCCAGTTTGAAAGAGGCCAAATTAGGTTGTCTGTAGACATTATCAAAGGGCACAGGGAGGAATGAGTTCAATGTACCTGTTGGAATTAGGACCCCCAAAGTCCTACCTGCCTACCAGGCTGCTCAAGACTGGATGGGACATATAGAGAAATGATGTGGGGTCCAGAGGTCACATCATCGAGGATGAGGATGGACTCTCTAGCCAGCGTCCCTCCGGGAAATAGGAAACCTCCAGACAGGGTTCATAGGCCAGTGATCCAAAAGCAAGGATGGCCAGGAGAGGATAGGCTCGTGTGCTTCCTCCATCACGCACATTTCCCTCAGAGGAACGTCTGCATTAACCCTTTCTCCACTGTTCCCATTCCCCGATGTGTCTGGAAGTCCAGCAGAGCGCCCATCTGAGGAAGCCATGTCTCCTATCCTTGGGCTGCTGCTTTCCAATCTGAGAGGCCAGATAAGCAGAGCTCTAACCTGAGTCTTCAGTCCCACGGACACAGGCACTCACTGCTCTGAGTACCTACAATGCTTTTCGCCACACTAGTAAGAGGGAAGACCCCAGGGCAGGAGAAGCCCAGCAGCTGCAGAATGGCCTGAGGTTGGCTCAGAATAGCAGCCGCTGCCTCCTTGCGGGGGTACGGAGTCCTTGACTACAGAAATGCTCCCTTCCTTGCAGTAGGTGACTGACACTAACTGGCCTTCCCTCTGCCTGGGTTCTGGTTTGGCTCATCTGCTTCTCTCTCCAACCAAGAACACAAACAGCCAATCTCCGGGCTCCAGCCGTTAGAAATGCGCTTCCCTCGTTTGAAAGAGTCTTGTTTTACTCATCAGAGACAGGAAATGCTTCCCCTGGCTTCTTTACCATACCCTCTCCCTTCTTGCGGGATGCTTCCCATAGCACTTCCTAACACAAAGACCTGAGAGTCAGTTCCTATCCCCGCTCCTTCAGTCCCCACACTAAACCTGACAGCAAATCCAACTTCTGCTCCACTCTTCCGACTGCATCTGCCTTAGCGGAGCTCCAGACCTTGACTTCTCCACCGCAGCATCTGTCTCTAGGCAAAATCCTTTAGCACCAGCAAAGGAGACTCAGTTCCTGCTCCAGACAGCCCAGGGACTCCTTCAGCTTTTGTTCAATTCTGAAAGCATCTGTCCTCCAGGCCCCACCGGGTGCTGGGCACTGGGCTACTACTGTTGAGAGTACAGAGATGATGAAGCAAAGTCTGAGCCCTTCAGGAGTTCACAGAGAGACAGACTCACAAAGGAACCGGGTTTCACAGGGAACGACTGAACGGAAAAAGAATAGAAAGCATTTGAAATCCTGGGGTCCCCGGGGTTGGGAACTCCAGGCTTGTAACCCTGGAAATGAGACTCTGGCTAAGCAATCATTTGTCAAGTGGACGCGATGGAAGAGATATGGCTTGGTTTAGGAAAAGCTGTAGAATTGGGATCATCATTGACATTCGGGTGTAAGCTAAAAAGTGTGGTGCAGGAGCTTGGAGAAAACCAAGCCAGACTCCTTAAGGAAAAAGCCAAGCTACGTGCACCTACTTGCTTCGTCCTGGGTTCCTGCCAAACCTCCACCAACCCTTTCCATCTCTTCATCTTTTCCCAGGTCCAAAGTGCCCCCCATGCTCTCTCTGATCATTGGCCTTAGGGTGATTGCCAAAGGAATGAGTGGATGCTCCCTGACAGCTATATAGAGATCGCTGAGCAACTAGGGCCCCTGTTTGTGTTCCCATGTCCCAGATGTGCCACCTATCACAAAAGGCCATCAAAATGAGGCCAGAAGGCAGCACTCAGTCCTGTCTACTGGTCCAGATAGAAAGCCAGGCATCTATATAATGAACCTTGCCCAGAATGCATCCCTCTTCCTCAGCTCCCTCTGAGGCGTGACAGAAAAGAAAAGGGAAGAAAACTTCCAGCCTTGTTCGCCCAGAAACACTAAAGGGGAGCTTGGGCATGATGTTTTTGTTTTTCTTGTTTTGGGTTTATCTGTGGGTATGGTGCATGAGCATGTGTGTATGCATGTTGCATGTGTGCAGGTGTGTGTGTGTGTGTGTGTGTGTGTGTGTGTTGTGCGCACGCGCGCACGCGTGCGCAAGCCTAACATCAGGAGTTTTTCTTCATGGCTTTCCACCTTGTTCATTGAATCAGGCAGGATCTTCCACTGAACCCAGAGGCCACCGACTGTGCTAGTCTGGCTAAGCAATTTGCCCCAGGGATCCCTTGTCTCCACCTCTGCAGCCTGAGATTTCAGAGAGGCTACTGTGCCCACCCAGCATTTACATGGGTGCGGCTGGCCTAAACTTCCATCCTCATGCTCGCATGGCAAGCTCTTTACCTGCTGAGCCATCTTTTCAGGCCCTAGGCACTTGTCTGCAATGGGCCAGTCTTTAGTGACATTTCTCCTGGGATGGAGCATTCCCACAGCTTCAGAATCGTGACCTGTAGTAACAACATCCTTCGGAATGTCATGGAGACTTGTCTCTTCAGATGCTGGTTTCTGGGCACTAAACCAAATGATTAGGAAACTGGTAATGGACAACAAAACTCTTTGGATGAATGGGATTTGGATTCTGTAAGTCACAAACAGTAACAGAGCTCTTTAGACACTAGTCGCCACATATATACGGTCCAGAGCCATCAGGGGCAGGATCATGAAGGAGACTGGGGTCTGAGCTGAACCATGGAGACTGGGTGGGCTCTAGACAGCAAGAAAGGGGAGGGGGCACAGACAGGGGACCATTGACAGCCAAGTCAAGAGTTAAGACAACACACCCCTTGGAGTTGGAAGATATTTTCCTACTCATGCATCACAACTCACCACTGCAAAAAATCCTCCTGCAGCATCTAACCACCCAGCCTCCTAACCAGAAGCTGTAGAGGCAAATGGCGAGCACTGAATAAAGGACAGCATAACAGACAGAAATGCTTCCCTGCACTGCTTCTTCTGATAGTGACAGGCTCCTAAATCTCAAAATGGCCTTTCTCATGGCTCAGAAGACCACCTTTCATTCTGACCTTGTATCTCAGCAAAAATCCCATCCCTACTCAGGGTGGTAGCTTTGCCCTCAGGACTAAAGCAATCAGCCTCCATCCTCGGCATCCATATTCATAAGAACTGTTTATGCTCTGACCTGTAGCCCTGAGTGGGATGTCAGCCTGGGAGCTGGGGCTGATGGTCCCCAGAAGGGCACTTCAGGAATGAGCCCACAACCATCTGCCTCTCCTCGCAGTAGCTCAGGCCTGGGAGGAATGCACAGCTGCTGTCGGTGCCTTCCTGGGGAAGCATGAAATAAGACAAGGAGGAAGGGAGGCGGTGGCTTTCAGAGCCAAGCCTGCTCCTGAGAGTGTTGGAAGGTTATTAGTGTGGTTGTAATCAGGCTATTAGCCAAATGCAGGTGGAGTATGAAGTGGCTTTGAAATTGCTTTTCAGAGAAAGTAGAGCCCATGTTGGTATAATCTACGCATATGATCTCTTTCAAGTAGCTCTTCAGCTTCCTCCCTGACCATGGTGGGGCCCAAATACCCAGAGATCACAGTCAGAATCATCCACCACCCCTGCCCTAAAGAGACCAAGGCATGCTGGGTAAAGCCCGACCCTCAGCCAGCTTCTCCTGCCTGGTATAAACGGGTATGGGCTGTGAGTACCCTTCTCAGAGTCTACAGGCCCTAGGAGGCAAGTAGCTCAGGGACACTTGTCTTTTTCATTGTGGGCAGGTGGCTTCGGTCTGTCCTGAGTGGACAGTGCCCAATGCCCAGGGCATCTTGTTCCCTTCAGGTTTTCCTAGGTGGCTCAAAAGGAATCTCATTTCTTTGGCCAGGCTCTTAAGGAGAGAGGGGTGGCACTTGGTGGAGTGCCTTCTTCACAAACTACAGAAAGAGGAAGACACATTCTCACCTGCTTCTTCATGGTACCACATCCATCTATTTCCCCAAGGCCAAGACTTGAACATCATACTTTCCCTTACCCCCTTAATCTCAAATCAGCAGAAAATTCCATTTATACATCTTTAATCCCAACTTCTTTCTCCTTCCTCCCTGAAACTGGCATTTTTCTGGCTTCTGCCATATTGACAACAAGAAGGGCAGATGTACAGCCTACCCTCTCTTCAACCCACTGACCACACTGTAACCACAGCCATCTTTCCAAAATTTCAAGTCTGCTCCTGTGAGGCCTCTGGTCAATTCTTCCCAGCTCCTGCTGTCCTCGGGATGGTTCCAAATGCATCCTCTGATGCACAATGTCCCAGTGATTCTTTCACTAGCTGCCTCTACTAGGAGCCTTTTCCATGCTAATCTCTATTAGATAAAACACTGCTGTCCTGAAAGACCTTGGCTTCAGAAGCCCCCGTCTTCAGGGACGTTTTCTGATTCCTCTTTTCCCCACACTTGGGATAAAAGTCCCCCTCAGTGAGCACTTACAGTACATCGTCTGTGCATTTCTATCTCCGCTCCTGTCTGTGGGCCCTGCCACGTCAAGGATGCTGTCATCGCCTTCCACTCACTGTCCTTATTACAGCAGGACAATGACCACTGCAAAAGTATCAGTCAGCTGAACCCATGAAAGACCAAATAAAATAATGAAGGAGGCTGTAAATGGCCTAACAGGACGATAGCTTGGGATGAGCCTAGTTGAGGATTAAATAGGAAAGACCACACACGTGTCATTGATGGCAGAACCACATGAGCAAAAGCCAAGAAATATCTTCAAATGGAATACCTTCAGCCCAGAGTTCCTCATGATTTTGGCTGGTGAATTCCACCTAGAGCCATCTAATCAGATATGCTGACTCTAGGTTCTGGGAGT
The DNA here is from genome assembly GCF_903995425.1 of Onychomys torridus. NCBI lineage: Eukaryota > Metazoa > Chordata > Mammalia > Rodentia > Cricetidae > Onychomys > Onychomys torridus. The sequence goes on from NC_050456.1 coordinate 51,748,233, forward strand.
CTCCTCACTGATCCAAAGAACACAACTGGGTACAGCATATAGTACAACTCAACTAGCTAGTGAACATTCCTTGGATCCACTGCAATAATTTAAAGAATAATCATGGTCCCCACCTGTGTCCTTCCTTTCCACCTTATGATGACTAATTTTTGATGTCAACTTGAATACATTAGATAGATGCCTAGTTAGTTGGGAAAGCATTATTCCTGGGCAAGTCTGTGAGATTCTTTCCTAAAGAGACTGGCATTTGAATCAATGGACTCATTAAGAAAGATCCATCTGCCTCTAATGTGAATGGACAATAGCCAATCAGCTGATGGCCCAGCTAGGGCCCAAAGGCAGAGGAAAAGCAAATCCATTCTCTCTCTCTTTGAGCTGGCATGCCCTTTTCCTGTCCTTCAATATCAGAGCTCTATGTTCTTATGTCTTTGCACTCTGGCACTTAGACCAGCAGGTCCCAGCATCCTTGGGCTTTCAATCTCAGACTGAGATTCACACCATCAATTCTATTTGTTCTTGAGCAAGCAGACTCGACTACCATAGCTTCCATGGTTCTTCAGCTTTCAATGGTGTATCAAGGACTAAGATACCCTAATATCCTCTCTATCTATCTATCTATCTATCTATCTATCTATCTATCTATCTATCTATCTCTATCTCTATCTATCTATCTAACTATTCATCCATCCATCAGCTAATCAATTCTATTGGTTCTGTGTCTCTGGAGAACTCTAGCTGGTAATTGTGGTACCAGTATGTGGTTTGTTTTTTTTGTTTGTTTGTTTGTTTGTTTTTTGTTTTATTGGATAGAGACCAAATAGCCTTTGACAAAGCTATGCACTTTCTCCATGGTGAATCAATGGGAATAATGGAAGAGCTGATATTTGAAGATTGCATGAAAATGTGAAGAGAGACCATTTAAATCACAACCCAACTCATAAAACAAAAAGTACCTCCCCGTGGCTTAGCTTTCTTCTTGGGCCAATTTTTCTGCCAATCCTCCTGGCCACTCTCAGGCCTCCCCTGGTCCCTTTCATAAGTTGGCAGGTGTGTTTGGCAAAGTGTCACACAGGTGGTCACCCATATGGTGCCAGTTTGGAACTGACTCCTGGAGAAAAGTCTAAGAGCCCACTCAGCCATGAAGGATACCCGCAAGCTTCCTGTGCAGGGTCCAGAGATGACTACCCATGAGGGACCCGGGTGGGAAGCAGGTGTTTCACATAAACGGATCACCCTCTGCTAATCACCGCCAATCAAGGCAATGGTGCAGGCAAAAACAAAATGAGAAAGAATCATCATCCAAAAGGTGAAATGAACTGGTATCCAAGGTGGCCGGCGATGCGCCTGGGCTCCCATAACACACATGATCGTATTTCAGGCAGGCTTTGCTGCAGAGCATGCTGGAAACCCAGAGAGGGAGGATACAAGGACTTGAGGTTTAATTCCAGTTGATGCAATATCTAGAGGTGTTTAATATAATAAATTCAATATGATAAAAGTCCACAGCAGCCAAAAAGCAGACTCACTTAGTCGAGTTTTTTGGGGTTTTGTTTTTTTTGTTGTTGTTGTTGTTTGTTTTTGCTGTGTTTATTAGACTCCTAACATGTACCAGGAACCATTCTGGGTGCTAGAGACAAAAGGGTGAACAATGTTTACACAACCCTCCTTTTGGATACTACCATTCCAGTTGAAGGAAGACAGAAGGACAAATACAAGCTATCAGAGAGACAGATGTTCATGCAGTGAAATTCAAACAGACGGCGTAAAAGAGAAGCATTGGAAAACTACCCTGGCTGGATCAGATGCTCAAAGGATGTCTCTCTGAAAAGCTGAAATCTGAAGTGTACTCATAAACTGGAAGGGGATGACAAAGCAGCGGTCTACGGATGACTGGGAAACAACCACTGCAAAGGACCAACAGGAGACAGACAGGTTGCTGCTCAAAGACGGTCAGAAGAGCAGCATCCTGACGATGTGTGATTCTACACATGTAAAACCACAGCCAGCACAACAGGATCTGCAACCATGTGCTGGAGATATCACCACCTGTGCCCGAGAGAGTCTAGGGAAGGTGGGCGCTGACGGTGGCCAGCTTCACAATATTTACCAGTGGGATGCTCAAGTGATTGGCACAAGGGCTAGGCTCCTAACTGAACCCCAGAGATAGTGGAGTCTAGTCAAGGGTAGAAATGAAGCAGGCAGAAGAGGAGAGACTGGAGCTGAAGTCTGCCTGGATTATGGGGTGGAAGCATGACCAGGTTAGGAGTGTAGGTGGGATAGAGGTTAGAACAACCCAGTGTACCCAGGATACAGTCAGGAGCAACATGTGAAGCAAGAGTTCCAAGGATCATGGCACTTTCACTTTCAAGAAACATGGAGTAATCTTCCTATTGGAATTGGGCCAATTCAAGATTCCCAACCAACGCCAGAACACTAATGACTTAATCATTTCTTTCTTGTAATATTTTTATTTATTCTTTTGTAGTCACACATGTATACAATGTATCTTAATCAAATCCACTCCTTATCCCCTTCCCAAATTCTCCTGGATCCCCCTCCCATCTGCATGTCATATTAAAAAATAAAATAAAATGAATCCAATTGATACTGCCTTCATGTGCATGGCTATAGAGCCAACCACCTTAGCATGGGCAGCCTTCCAGCAGCCACATCTCCAAAGGAAAACAAACTCCCACCCCATTCTTAGTTACCATCAACTGCCAATAGTTCCTCGTGTAGGAGTGGGGCCTTGTGGGCCCTTCTCCCACCCACGCTGAATGTTGACTGGATGGGTCTTATGCAGATCTTGTGCAGGTAACCATAGCTGCTGTGAGTTCATGATCCAGAAGACAGCATTTCATAGCCTCATTCACATCCCCAGGATCTTACGTTCTTTTACACATTTCTTTTGAACTCTGGCCTCAGTTCTCTAATGTCTCAAGAGATTCAAACTCAGTCTTTCCAGCTATGATCTCCCTCCCTACCCACTCCACTCACATTTCGTATACGAATGTGTGACACCACTATCTGTGCTGTTCATAGGCCAGGATATCATTGGCAATGATAGGCCTGATTTCTCTTGGAAACACTCTGGGATGAAAGTGGCCATGGAAGAGGTATTAGAAGGGTCCCTTGAGATCCATGTACACACCTGAGCAAGGGAAGAGAAAGGCAAGTTTGGAATAAAGAGGACGCTGAGATGCAATTAGGCCCTCAATAAAGGCCTCAACCAACCACACCTTGAGCCCCAAAGCAGGGAAGGCCCTTCAGAGTTACTCTGAGTTGGAGTGAGGGGCCTAATATATAGCTGTTATATCCAGATCATGACCAGGCATAATGATGCAGCCTGTCTAGGACAGCAACATGGACTTTGACAAGTAGATATCTCTAAGTAAGGGTAACTCTCCAGGAAACTGGGGAAATGAGTTCTTCAGCACTGAGGGATGGCAGAGCACATCCATTTAAATGTTCTCACCTCCTTCTTCTCCCTCTGTCTTAGCTCCCTCCTCTCATGAAGGCTGAGTCCTGAGCATTGATCTTTTCACCTTACCACCAGTTCAGGACTTGGTCCCACTCCCCTAGAGTGATAACGTCCACCCATATCTGAATGTTTTGAATGTATACTGCCTCCCTAGGCACAAAGCTATCTTAACTATTTTTTTTTCCTATACATTTTTCTTTTTTGTATGTTAGGGGTTGTAAAATGGTTGGATCATAATTTTTTGCTTCAGTGTCTCTAAGACAAATTAAGACTCCTAAACTCAAGTTTATACCAGAGTTATATCAGAGGGGTGAGGTGGGGGAGGGATGAGGTGAGGGTTGAGGGAGGCAGGGGGAGGTGGGGAATGTGCTCACTTGAACAAGGTTTTCAACACACTGGCCTTGGCCTCCTCTACAATCCTTTAAAAAATTACCTTTCTGCTACACAGCATAAACCCATGGTTGTTTAAGATTCTTCAGTGACTGTGGTCAGAGGGCAATTCAAATCCACCTTCTGATAAAATCTGAATTTCAGATCACAGCATCCAGACTCTTCCTGACTGGCTCATATGACTCCTGTATCCCAACTGCCACATCTAGGTACTACTTAGCCCTTTACCATGACTTAGTATCCACAACCCCATTCCTTGGACATGTGACTTCTTAATCAAAAAGGCCTTCTTCATCTCCATCCACTTTGAGCTTAGGGCTCAATGCAGTATCCTGAAATCACATCCCCCAACAAAAGCCAGCCATGTCTGGTGGGTTTGTCTAGGAAACCTTGGACTTTAGGCCCCCTTCCTTCTCTATGAGACAGAAAGATCCTTGAGCACAGAAACAATGTGATGTACCTGTACCGGGCGCTGCAAAAGGGAACTGAGGACTATGATAAAGACTAAGACACAAGGAAGGGGAACATCTTTAACCAATCAGAGGTGGCAGTTCCAAGTCAGATGTCTAGTGGATGCCTCCAGGACTTGGAAAGCCTCCAACTAGAGCAGTGACCACACTGGGAAGATAAGGCTCTGCTGGTGACCTCAGGTTCAACTGTCTTTGAGGACTCCCAGGAATACTGATCACAGGAGCATATCTGGGTGCCGATGTTAAGATACTACCTGGGACCCCATAAGTTGGTCGGAATTCCTGTCTGTGAGCCCCTATGGGGCACCCTTCTAGAAGTCTCTAGAAGTACTTGTGGAGGACTTATTTGTGAACTCATATGTGAGATAATGAATATAAAAAGGTCTCTCATTTGTGTTCATACGTGGGACATGCCCTAGGGGTTCCCAGAAAGATTATGAGGTCATGAGGAACACTTCTGGGAATCTCTTTGTGTAGGGAGGTATGATGAGAGTATATGGAGAACTTCTGGGTTGAAAATATGTGAGGATCCATGTACAGGAGCTGGATATTCTGCATGATCAGTTAGAGGCAAAACCCAATGAAATTTGAGGATTACAGTTCTTACAACCAAAGGCTTGGGGCATGCGTTTTTTTGGTTTTTTTTGTTTTTTTGTTTGTTTGTTTGGTGTAATTTGTTTGTTTGAGTTAGGGATGAAGCTAGCATGCTAAGCAAGAGCTCTTCCAATGAGCTACACCCCAATCCAAGCATAGAGGCATTTGTACACTCATTTTGATAACTAAGAACAACACTCCTTTATTCTAAAATGGCAAATTTATTGGGTCTGGCAATTCTTTTATTTTTGGGTCAGATAAGGTCTCACTATGTATCACAGGCTGCCTTTGAACTCATTACCCTCTGTACCAGCCTCCCATGTGCTAGGATTATAGACATGTACCACCAACACTGCTGTCATGGCTCTGGCAATTCTTCTGTTAAAGGTATCACCAGAATTTCCTGGCCTGAGATCCACTCTGATCCTGTCTGGTGACTTTGCCCATTCCTGTGACACTGGCTGAGACAACAGAATTATAAATGAACTCCCAGATGCCAAACTTCGGTTCTGACTTTTTAGGGGATCCCTTCCTGGTCTGCCTCCAGACTGTTTGCAGAAAGGAATGGACCTTTCACAGGTTGATCTGCCTAAGTGAAGAAAGAAGTGTTCAGGATTGCATGATTTAACAGTCATTTGCCTGGGTCTCAGGTTGACGGTTCCTTCCACCTGACTCCAATGCCAAACACCTCCAAACCTGTCAAAACTACAACGTCTCTGCTGAGCTTGTGGATGCATAACAGAAATTCATTTGGGACAAAAGACATAAATAAACAATTCATAGAAGAAGAAAAAGAAAAAAAAACACTTGGAAGGATTTCCAAGTGCACTAATAATTTATGAAATGCAGGTTAAAAGCAACCACCATCCCCACCCCTTAAAGAAACACTTAAAAAATACTAACACTATCCAAAGCTGGAAATAGTGTGACAGGAAGGATTTTCACCTACTGGCAGTGACATTTAAAAATAACACAAACTGGGTTGGGGATTTAGCTCAGTGGTAGAGCGCTTGCCTAGCAAGTCTAAGGCCCTGGGTTCGATCCTCAGTGCAAAACAAAACAAAATAAAACACAACAAAATAAAACAAAAATAACACAAACTTCCTGGGAAGCAGTTGGGCAGTAGTATCCAAAGCTGGCTGTACCTTTTGATTTTATATTTTGCTTCTAGAAATGTATCCTAAGGAACAAATCAGATTTTTTGTGAGAAGGCAAATGTTAAACTGTTGATATTTTAAAAACAGAACCACAGGCCATAGAGATGATTCAGTGGTTAAGAGCATTTGCTGCTCTTTTAGAGGACCAGAGTTCAGTTCCCAGCATCTACACAGGGCTGCTTACAACCACCTTTAACTCCAGCTCCAGAGGTTCTGATACCCTCTTCTGGCCTCAGCAGGCATCCATGTGCACAGACACAGACACAGACATACATACACAAAAATAAAAATAGGTAGAAGGGTCTATTTCCATAGTCCCTCTGTGCTATGAAATTATCAAAGAGATAATACAAGAAAATTTTCCAAAGAGAAATACACGAACCATCAAAATAAAAATAAATGACCAGTACAATGCCTAGAGAGTTGGGGCAGACCTGGACCTGTATTTGACATCTTATTGTAAAATTTCAGAATACTATATGCAAAGGATACAATTCTAGACATTCCCAGTGGGTATAAGTTCTTTGCTAATTAAGCAAAAGCAGGCTGATGGCTAGTTTCTCATAAGTAATGTTGGTGATTGCAGCTTCAATGCTCTGAGAGTAAATTATCTAAATTGAGAATTCTATAACCAATGAAAGAATTGATCAAGTGTTATGGTGGAATGTGCCAGGACTCAACAAGTTTATCCTTCCACACCAAGTCATGGAAAAATACTTGATGTCCTGCAATCAAACAGAAACCAAAATGGGGAACCAAACCAAGGAAGGAATGAGAGGACCCCAGCAGTGCAACGTGAAGTCTAGATTGGGGAAGGCCCTGGAGGAAAGGGGGGTCTCTGGGAAATCGTTTTCAAAACTTCTCAGACCTGATTGGATGGAGCAAAATAGAAATTTTGGTAAAGAAAAAGAAGAGTATGGAAACTCAATCACAACAGAGAACAATTGGAAGATGGCACCTGTGTCCTTGGAGACAGAGACAAGGACATGAGTGCTGTCTACTCCTTAACTTTCCAGAGGAACCTATACGAAAGTGGAGAGCTCACTGCTACAGAACATCATGTGAATGCTGACACCGAGAACATAAAGTAACATTGACAGAAGTTGATCTGGAGGATGTGGAGAAGGTGAGAAAGAGGTGGGCGTGTCAATATCCTCCCTGTAGAGTCCAAATAACTGTACAAAGCTGCCAAAACAAGACTGAAATGATAAAATGCGGGGCTTACACTGAAAGTAGCTAATGGAAGAATTATAACGACAGAAAGGGAGAGGCAAGGGACCTCAGCATGAACGCAGGAAATATAGCAGCTAACGTCGAACACTGACAAGCGGGGAATGGTGGCAGATCCATCTGGAGATATAGACTAGCGAGCATAACCTTACCAGAGGGAAACATCAGAAGTGCCAAACATGGCTGCCCCTGAGTATCAGGACTGGAGACAGGCAGGAGTGGGCAGGGCACAATCATCGTCTTCCTCCTAGGCCCTCTCTGCTTGGCATTGTTGTTAACCATTTGAACAAATAGAATATGATGTCACTAAAAATAAATCTACATTTAAAGGATCTGTTGGGAACTGGAAAGGTTGCTCTGTGGTTAAGAGTACTTGCTGCTCTTTGCAGAAGACCCAAGTCCACATCCACATGTCCAGTGTCCACATCAGGCAGCTCACAACCACCTCTAACTCCAGCTCCAAGGGAGCCAATGCCCTCTTTTGACCTTCTAGGGCACCTGTACTCATGCCACACACACACAAACAAAAAATAGATCTTTAAAAATAATCTATATGTAGCAGACGATTGCCAGTATTATAATCCACATACGGATTCATAGAAAGAAGATTTGAGGGAAATAAACAGAGCAGCTGAATCTTGGAAGAAGGTTTGTGATATCAGTTAGCCATTTATTTATACTCTCCTATTTTTCACACTTCCTACAATGAGTATGTATTCTATTTAGGAAAGCGTGAAACGTTATATAAAGAATCAAAACAATATTGTGGGTCAAATTTTAAATATGATAAATGAAGTGAATGAAACAAAATTGAGTATAAAAGTGAATTCAATTTTATATGTGCTTGAAAGAGATTTTAAAAATAATGGACAATAGGACTGTGGGGACTTTTGTGCTTCTTCCATCTCATCTTTACCTTTTTCCATAATTTTTCCATAATCACCATGCATTAAAACAGGTTTGGCTGAAGAATTAATTTTGAACTCTCCATTGGCTTCAGATCAAAATAATTAAGTAATGGCTCTGTGTGGTGCCAGACACCTGGAAAGCCCTTGGTGAACACTTGTGGCTTTAACAGAACTGAATGTAATGAGGTTTGTTAGCAATTGCTTCTAATTGAGCTCCCTTGGCTTCAGCCACTCAGTCAGCATTAACCAAGCCCCTACTGTGTCCAGTGACCTGCACAGGACTCAGTGTGGGCAGGAGAAGTAGAAGACACAGGTAGACTTTGACCTTGTGGAGTAGCAGCCAAGTTTGGAAGAAAGACTCTACACTCACACATAAAAACAGCTGGACAACATGCCCGGAGCTGCATTAAATGGGCTCATCCATTTGAAGCAATGGACATCCTTCCCAGGCCTGGTCGAATGCTGGTGGCTAACTTCCCCTCTCTACACCTGCTTTTCCTCCTGGCTCCTCGATGCCTACTCCCCTTTAGCCATACTAACATCAAGAGAGACTCTGTAAGCTTGTTCATCTCCCAGTGCCAGGATGAGAGACCTCAAAATGATCCAAGATGAGGATGGACAACAACGCACACCTGAGATTCCTAGCCATTCAACTATATTTAACTTTAGGAGAGTCAGCCTCGTTGACAAGCAAGGCAAACATGAAAAGAAAGTGAGAGTCCTGAGCTCTCTGAAAATTTTCTCCCAGGAAGGCTGAAAACTCCTCATTGTGTTCTCTGGCCTAGGAAATCCATTTCTCCATCATCAGATAGCAAGCCAAGGGACAAGCCACAGGAATTTCTGATTGTCCCAAGCCAGATTGGCTGGTTCCCATAAGACCATCCTCCACAAGAAATGAATGGCCCAGACACAGGTGCACAGGTCTCTGTCAAGCATCAAAATTTGACTTTGTGGACCTTCTCTCCATCAGCAGGCACATCAGGATCAATTTGAACATTATAATGAGATGAGGCACAATGACACAGTAGATACTACATTCCAGAATTAGCTATACATTTTCAAGGAAAAAATATCCAAAAACTTCTTTCTGAACTCAAGTTCTCACTCACATCCTTCTTGAAAGCATAGAGTAATCTGACCCCTAGAAATGAAAGACTTAGGAAGATATTTTTAGAAAAGAAATATGGATGCATCATGAGCCTTGTTGCTTTCTGAGGTCAGGGAGATGTGTCAGAGGAGCCTGTCTCTCCTCTCAGATTGGCAAGAGGGATTTCAGAAAGACTGCTAAAATCTTGGCATATGTCCCCAATGACAAGGGACATATAGTGTACCAGTACTGGACTCCAGTCTGGAAATCTAAAAGGTAGAGAGAGATGGGCTGGCTGGTTGCTCCTACCATGGAAAGCAGGAGGTGTTTCTTCAGTCTTGAAACTGACCTACAAATTGTCCCCCATCAGCTGGTTTTAGGGGGAGGAGGGGCAGCCATGGGGGCTTCTGATGAAAAGGTTCATCTCCAGGGGTGAGCAATCCTCAGCAGAAAAGCTAAACTGGTTCTCATGAGCTCAGGAGGCGGTGTGAATGTGTGGATGTGACAAAGGAGTGGTGACCTGGGCAAGAGAGCTACAGGACAAGGCCAGGGGAGGGGCTGGTGGTTGATTTCCGCTGTCAACTTGACTGGATTGAGAACCACCTAGGACACTTGCCTCTGGGTGTGTCTATGAGGGCATGATGAGGGAAAGACCCACTCTGAATGTGGCTGCCCACCACCCCATAGGCATGACACCATCCCATAGGCATGACACGGTCCCATAGGCCAAGAAGCCAGACTGAATTCAAGGAAGATAGCAAGCTGAGCACCAATGCTCATCTCTCCCTGCTTCCCAATTGCTGATACAATGGCACCAGCCACCTTGTGTCCCAACAACCCTGCTGTCTCCACCATGATGGACTGTGCCTTCAAACCATGAGCCAAAAGAAAACCTTCCTTCCTTGGGTTAACTTTGCACAGCAATGAGAAAAATGATTAATACAGAGGGCCTCTCAGGAGACCCTCCACCATGCCCAAGAGAATGCATGGTGGCGCAGAGGCCATATTTGCCTACTGTAGTTTATTACACATTTCTCTCTTCCTCACAGCTCTCATCCCCTGCTTACTCCAACTCCAAATGGCTTCCAATTCTGACAGAGAGCTAGAAGAGAACAAAAGATCAAGAAAGAAGAAATTGGGCCAATGAATGAGAATGCTTGCTGCCAGGCTTAGAGACCGGAGTTCAATCCCTGACACTCACACGGTGGAAGGAGAGAGCCACCTCCTGAAGTTGTCCACAAACTTCCTCATGAGCACCATGTTCCCACGTGTACATACACGCACGCACACACTCACACTCACACAAGTTTAATTAATTAAATTCAGAAGGGAAGAAGTATCCCATTGGCCCCATCTCCTCATTCTCATAGGCTCTCGACTTACAGTAGCTATAGATTTTGTATTGGGGGATTTTTGCTATTCTAGGGACACAAGCATTCTAGTATCTGGACTTGAAACAGTATTTGGTGCCTTAAGGTAACAGAAGAAGTTTTAATTATCTAAGAATGAGCAAAAAAAGTCACTGCATGAATTATTATGATCCAGATACTAGGAGATGGACTTTTCTCCATAAATATGAAAGTATACAATGACATGGAGGTGAAATGACATTGCATTATAATTAAAACTCATGATCCTTCAATGTTCAAAGTTCATGTCATCCCCTCTGTTATGGACTCCACTGCATTTTGCAAAATTCAGGGGCAATCCCTTCCCATAGCTGTACCAATTCTACCCTTTATGTGGGACAATAGCTTAGCCAGTGGAAGTGTTCCAAGGCACAGGCCAGGAGACCACAGAGATAGTTAGAAGCATTGAGAACACAAAAGAGCAGGCAAAGGAAGGCATAAGATCAGGTGAATAGCCAATATCATAGGACCTGGATTCTGCAGTACTAAAACAAGTATTCCAGAAGGTTCTACCAGCTCCCCCAGCCAAAAGAATGCATTGCAGACAGAATTATAGTCTTGGGAATGAGAGAAGGAAAGAATGAAATGAATGTTTGGCTGAGCCCTTCTGTGTGCCAATAACCATTGCACATTCCATCTCATTGACTGTTGCCACTATTGTGTATGATTTTATCCCCATTTGCAGAGGGAACAGATCAAAGTCAAGAGCTTTTGGTCAGCATGGTTTGTAGGAACCATCCTCCTGTCTGTCTAGGCTGTCTCTCCAGATTATTAAAGATTTAGACAGCAATTCTAATGGCCAAGATAGTGTGTGTGTATGTATGTATGTGTGTGGGGGGGGTGGTAGTGGTGTGGCTAATGGTTCTATCAAGGATGACCGAAAGCCAGTAGAGGGGGACAACGTGCTAGGAAGTCAAGCCCTAACAGAGCTCTCACCCAAAAGACTACTCCTCCTCCTAGCCTCTTCCTGAAGAAAAACAGGTCCTGAACTCCGGATCTTCATCCTCAACCACAATGTGGTCTCACTCAGTGGCCTCCAACCTGCAAACTCCAGCACAATTCTTTAGTTAACACACAGCTTCCCCTCAGTCTTCCAGAGGGGTCTTAATGAGTTATATTTAGAATTGATCTAGAGTGTTCTAATTCTCTCCTTTGAGGGCCTTCCAAGGCCCTTGTGTTTTGGCTGTCCTGGCTCTGAGACTCTGAGTGTGGACAGAGAGAGGATTTAAAACCATTTTGCTCATTACCCAAAAGCCTTGATACCATCACATCACCCTTCACTGGCTGCCCTGGGAGAAAACCATTTCCTCCTGCTCCTGAGTTGCTCATGATTCTAAAAGTCAATGCCAAACGTCAGTTCTGCTGAATTAATTGCCTCTCCAGTCAATCCCTCTACCTCTGGTCATGGAAGGAACATAAGTGTGGAGCCAGAATAATCCTGTGCAGAAAATAGGGTCCCTTCTTGGGTCAGGTACCCCACAGAACAGGTACCATCACATGGTGATGTCCGAAGGACACCTTGGTGGACTCTGCCCACTTGTGCCTTCCACCCTAAAGACTGAAATCTTTCCAGTGTGTTCCAGCCCCTTTCTGTGGTCAATGGTCATGCTTGAAACTCACTCAGAAGTAGTATCTGAGTTGCCCTTGACAGCCATATTTTCAGAGGCTTTGCCCAGCATGGTACCTTCCATAAATGATTCATGGGAGGCTTCTAAGTGCATTTTATTTTCTAATAACCATCTCTCTCTGCCAGTCCATTATAGATGAACCAAGATATGGAAGAATGGTGAACCCATATGAAAGATAATCCCCCTCTGTGCCCAAAATGACCACCCTGACCTTAGCAATATTAATCCCTGGCCCAATTCTGTTGAGTATGTCATACACGTCCTGAGGTTACAGGAACTAAATACACCATGTTATTTTTTTTTCTTATCTGTATTAAGCAACCTGTATGCACAGTTTAATCATGAGTGAGAACTTACAGGCATAAATTATAACCTCTGTATCCTGCTTGATCACCTGTCCAAAGGTCAACTAATCCATCCCCCTGTATTTCTAAAGGAGGAGTCTAAATCATCTCCATGCAGACACAAATGCAACCTCTCAGTAGAAAAATGGTTTTTTTCCTCAGAGGGATGCCACGCCTATTTCTGCAAGCTGTGTTGGTATTTGGCGAGTCCTACACAGGCCTCACACCACTATGATAGATCTTCCTCCTTTCTCTTTCCTGGAGATGGAAAACAGCCTACCAAGAGAACAAAGCCGATTTACCATCACTGCATTATGAGACTGTTCCCGTGTTTACATTCCTGTTCTTCCTATTCTCCATCAAGGGATCTGTTTATTTAATTGATGGTCTCTGCCTTCGTTAAAGGTTACTCTGGTATTTAGCAGGATGTCAAGAGAGCTTGAGATGTGACAAATTATACCTGTTTTTACTCAGTTCTGTGCCGCCACCGTCTCACAGGCACAAACACTGACAGTCCAGACTCCATCCATTCCACACTGCCTGAATTACTCACATCCATGGAAATTCACCAGTGAACTGATAATTGACAGACTTAATGATCTCATCTTAGTTCTGCTATGGCCTGAACTTGTCAAAACATTCCCATGAGGAACCCCTGAAGGAACCAGGGTTGCACAGCTTGGAGAAAAAGACACTCAAGAAAACAGTACTTTTTAACAGGCCTCACTGTGTTGCCCTGAATAGCCAGGAACTCCTCTATAGACCAGACTGGCTTTGAACTCACAGAAATCCATAGTCCTCTGCCTCTCAAGGGCTGGATCAAAGTAAATACTGCATTTGAAAATCTAATTTGTTTATATTTGTTTTTGATTGCTGCTATAATCAAGAGGCTTAAAACAACACACAGTTATTATCTTTCAGTTCTAAGGGTCAGAGGTCCTCAAAGCACCATCATGGTGGGTCTTTTCTGAAGGCCCTAGGGAAAATGTGGTCTCCTGCTTTTCTGTCTTCTACAGGTTGCCTGCATTTTTGGCCTATGACCCCTTTATCTTCAAAACCCTCAATGGTGGGTCACCTCCCTCTCACACCCTATACCTCTATACTGACTCTTCTGCCTCCCTCTTCTGTCTTTTAAAGATACTTTTGAGTTTACTGAACTCATCTGTATAATCCAGATTAATCCCCTATCTTAAAGTCAGCTAATTAGCAACCTTGGTTCCATCTGTGACTCTACTGTCCCCCTGCCACATAGCATCGAATATTCTGAGGATTAGGATAGAGAGCTCTCTGAGACCACAAAAACTAAATGGCAGGGCCACAGTCACTGCAGTAGATAGCAGTGACTAAGAGTTCAAAATCAGTCCAGTCCAGGGGTTCAGAAAATAAAGAACATTTTCATAATTATAGCAGCTGAGGCCGGACTGCTAGTGACTGTGATACCCAAGCCCTCCCTGTCAGAGGGTATAATGGTTTGTCTCCACTCTCAACTAGATGAGATACAGAATCACCTGGGAGATGGGCCTCTGGGCATGTTTGTATATCTTAATTAGGTAAATCCAGGTGGGAGAAACCTGCCCACTGTGGGCGACATCATTCCATAGGCTGAGATTCTGGGCTGTGCCACAACCTGCATGGCTGTGGGAGTGATCTGATTGGGATATTATGGAATAAAATGACATTTGCATGTACAGAAAAGCTGGGATAGGGTGGGCTGTGAGCTCTGAGAGAGGTATCAGCCACCTTCTGGGAACTCAGAGCACTTATTAAGTACAGCTGAAGGAGGACGCTGGTAAATTCATCTCAATAGGGGCTCTCTGTAGGGGAGCAGTTTCAGGCTGCTGTTCTCTGAAAAGAGGAAGATGCTGTGGTTAATACTTTCGTGCCTACATTGCCAACATCCTTGAACCAGAGGAAGGCCTCCATTCCCATATATCTGAGGCATTGGGGTCCTTGACATGGCCATGCTCATGTCATTAATGCTCTTTTATACAAGGGTACACTTGCTCCTGAAGGACTGTATAAAAAGAAGGAAATGGGCTAGACAGATGGCTCAGAAGTAAAAAGCATTTGGTGCTCTTGCAGTTCAGTTCCCAGCACCCACTTGATAGTTCATAGCTACCTGTTGCTCCAGTTCAAGATGATCCCATGTACTCTGGCCTCCGTGGGTAGCAGGCATGCACACAGTATACATACATACATTCAGGCAATAATCATCAGACACTAAGTAAATAAACTTTTTTTTTTTTAATGAGCACAGGCATTCATAACTTTCTGCTTCCTGACTGGATACAATATGAGAAGCTGCCTCACTGTCTTGGTTGGGCTTCTATTGCTTTGATGAAACACCAGGACCCAAAAGAAAGTTGGGGAGGAAAGGGTTTATTTGGCTTACACTTTCATTTTGCTGTTTATCACTGAAGGAAGTCAGGACCAGAACTCAAGCAGGGCAGGAACCTAGAGGCAGGAACAGAATCAGAGACTATAGAGGGGTGTTGCTTACTGGCTTACTTCCCCATAGCTTTGCTCAGCCTGCTTCCTTATAGCACCCTGGACCACCAGCCAGGGGATGACTTCACCCACCATGGTCTGGGCCCTCCCCCATTGATCACTAATTGGGAAAATGCCTTACAGCTGGATCTCATGGAGCATTTCCTCAACTGAGGCGCCTTCCTCTCTGATGACTCTAGCTTGCGTCAAGTGAATACAGAAAACCAGCCAGAACACCCATGCTCCTGCTTGCAATAGTAGTGACTTTGCCCGCTGTCTTAGGGTTTCTGCTGCTGTGAAGAGACACCATGACCACAGCAACTCTTGCAAAGAAAACACTGCATTGAGGTGGCTTACAGTTTCAGAGGTTCAGTCCCCTATCATCATGACAGGGAGCATGGCAGCATGCAGGCAGACATGGAGCTGGCTCCATCTTGACCAGAGAAGGCAGCAGGAAGTCAACTGACTGTCACATGGAGTGAACAGGGAGACCTCAAAGCAACACACTTCCTCCGACAAGACCACACCTACTCCAACAAGGCCATGCCTCCTAATAGTGCCACTCCCTATGGGGGCCGTTTTCTTCCAAACCACCGCCTTCACCATGATGGACTGCAACTTGGAACCGTGAGCCCAACTCACCTTTCTTCCCTTCAGTTGCTTTTGCGAAGGATTTCCTCACAGCAGCAGAGTAAGTGTGACAGAGGGTTTCAAGCATGGCTAGTCCAAAGAGCTACTTCACTACACAAGGGGCCACTACAAGCACCTCAAGGATGTAAGTGATTTCTTACATCCTCGTTCTTCGTAAGAACCCTATGAAACACGAGTTGTTGTGTTAGAGGAGATGAACACTTGTGAGGAAGACTCGGGTGGGAATCCCAGCTCTGTCTAACACTCGTTGTATGACCTTATACAGTTATTTAGCTCCACCGGTGCTCAGGTTCCCCATCTGTATAATGGGTAGAACAATGAACCCCATCTCAACGGACAGCTCAGAGGATCCACTGTGCCCCCAATGGCACTAACTGCCGTGGTTAGTTGAGCAGAGAACAGAACCTGCTTTGCCTGGACTCTGGCTCACTGTCAAGCTCTGTACCTTATACGACAGTTCAGCTCTGCAGAATGGCATGGACTCCTTGGCTACCTGCCCAGCACTGACACCTTCTCTAGAAACCAGAATTCTGGAGGTCAGGCAGCCATGTTTCTCCCCCTTGTCCCTGACCTCTAGGCCATGACTGTGTGAACCAGAAATGGCCACCTGACTCTTGCTGAATTAAGATGCTCTCTCCCCGTAATTTGGAATGGGGCCCCTGACAGACATTGAGTTGAGTCTGTGCAGACATTTCTCCTGGACTTTGGTACAATGGGTCTTCATCTTTCACCACGTGCACCGCAGAGAAAAGCAAGTTCTGGGAGAGGATTGAGCAGTGGTCCTGAAAGAAGCCCTGTAGAGAGATGAAGGGACCAGGGAGCTCCTCCCTCCCCTCCCCTCCTCAAACGTCCCCATTCCCACTAAACAGGTGACACGGAGCCACTCTGTGTCCTCCTACCACGGCCCTCTGTTTCAGTTAAGTGGCCCTGGAGGTGTGAGTGGCATCTATTATTCACAACCCAAAGCCCCCCAAATAGAGGCATTGCAGTCCAAAAGGATCAGGGACCTCAACCAGGTTCTACGATGGCAGAGCCAGGACCAGCACCTAGAACCTCCAAGTGCTTAGGTAAAGTCTACCCACCACCCCTGCTTGTCTCCCAATCTGTTTGTTTTGTTGCCCTGCACCCCACCCCCCAACTCCAATTCCAATAAGCTGAGAGTTGGGATAACTACTAAGGGGGTAGAACCGGGGACTGGGAAGAGTCCCTGAGTCTTGAAAGGAGTAAGTGAAAAGGAATTTCACACTGGAAGACTGAAACACCCATTCAAGAGGCTAATTTCAGCACAGGATCTGGAACTCTTCCAACAGCACCTGGATCTGCCTGGATGGTACTGGGAAAGAGACGCCAGGCACCATTTGCATATATGCAAATGAGGCCTTCCACAGCTGTCCAGAATCCACCATGGCTTAGAGCAGCCAGCTCAGCAGGCATGGGGGTTGGGGGGGGGAATGGCACTGCTTTTATCCATCTACTGAGCCTTGGAAGACAGAGAGACAGGCTTACCACAGCTTCCCTCCCAGCTGACAAGGACAGTCATCTAAAGCCACAGGGCTGGAGCTGTGCAGAATGTCAACCACCACAGTGAGAAATGGAGCCTCCCTCCCTCCCCATCCTTCAGGCAGATCAGGGCTAGAACAGGAGGCTACATTGGTGTCCAGGATTCTAGCTACAGAAGGGCTGCCATCCTTTCTGGAAGCTCTCCCCATCTCCCTTTCCCTGACCCAGAAAAAGATCTTCAATACTCTTCTCACCCTCCCCTTGGGCTGGGGGGTGGGGGGGAGCAGGACAGACTAGACTATTAGTCTCGTTGATGAAAAGCCTAAACTGAGCCCTGGCCTGTCTCAGCAACAGGAGTCCCAAGTCTCAACCTGTTTTCCCTTTATAAAATTCTGAGCAAGGAGACAGGGGAATTAGAATCCATCACATTTTAGTCAAGGGAGTCCCCAGAAAAACCTTAGCTGGGTCACCCATCAATACAAGTGTTGACACTCGGTTGGTTCAAACACTGCAATATCACCGGTCACCACCCATTATTCTTTACAGCCCTCCGGCCATCAGAGCAGCTCCAAACAAATATCTGGGTGGCTGATCAGTAATTTCAAAGCTAGGCATTGCCTCTTGACTACTAAGGGCTGAGAAAAAGCTAATATTCTGCTTGCTTGCTTGCTTGCTTGCTTGGTTTTGAAGCAATGTCTGACGGCATAGCTCAGCCTGGTCAGGACTCACTATGTAGTCCAAGCTGCCCTCAAACTCACAAGCCTTCTGCTTGAATCTCCCAGATACTGAGTTTAGTATGTGTGCACAACTGTACCTTGTGTTAGTGCTATTCGGAACAGCAAGCCCCTGAGATCAGTCTTTGAGTTCTGTGGATCAACACACATTCATCCTTCAAGTTCACAGTCCTGGGATTGCCTGTTGGCTCCCTCCACACCTGTCCTGGCCATAAGTTCTTAAGAAAACTTGTTAGCCTAGAGAATTCCCTTCTGAGGACTAGCCAGACCTCTGTGCCATCGGCCTCCTTCTCTGCCCATCTACTCCCTCCCCCACCCCCCACCCAGCCACACACAGAGTTAACTTGCTACCACCTTCACAGCCCTCTCCACTCCCTGGCCAGTCCAGCCCACTGGACCCTGGGAAAATATGTGAACAATACCCAGAGAAAGATCAGGTATCCTAGTGGGGACAGGCCCCTGCAAAACACACAGATGGTTAATCCCCAGGCACTTCTGGGTTTTCCGTTCTTCCCTCCCCGCTCCCTCTGTTCCCAGCCCTGGTCCAGCTCCCAGTACTCCTGCTCTCCTAACAGCAGACATCCTTCTCTTCTGTTTCATCCTCGGTGGCAGGGACCCAGCCAACCCCCCTCCATCCCCGACTCAGTTTACTCACATAGCAAGTGAAGGGTTGCATTGGCAAAGGCTGTGTTGTTGTTTAAGATTTTTGAGATGTCATAGAACCCTTTTGATGAAAGCCAGGTAGACACACATCACACACAATTTTACAGACAAGTTCAAGGGCTCCTGAAACCAGTCTATGGACTGCCGGGTGGCCATGCAGGGGTCCTGTCCTATTGCTCTAGAATCAATCCCCAGTATTGTAAGAGAGAGGGGGGGAAAGCAGAAGAAACAGAGAGAGCAAAGGACAGCCAGGAAGAAGGGGAGTGAGTTCCTGTGTAGACAGAACAAAATGGCTACAGCCTCTAGTCCCTCCACACTCAACCTAAAAGGGGCACCTAGAGGGCATGGGCGGCAATGCATCTGCTCACATACCCTGGGCATCTGGTTAGCAGGACCAGCAACTCCAGCTTCCCCACATCATCATCCAGCAGCAGGGTCCAAGTGACAGGGCTCTGGCCTGAGAGTCCCCTGCAAACTCCTTTCCAATCCAGTCCACTCAGCCCTGCTCCCAACATCCCCAGGCTCAGGAGCCTTCCAGAGCTCTCTGTTACTTCTGATGGACGTCACCAGCCCCTCACTATTAGCTCTCTAGGTCAGAGCTCAAGCCAGGCTTCCCCCTGCCTCATCATCTGAAGTTTTCCTACCTGGGAGCCAGCCTGAACCACCGTGATTTCTTGTCTCCACAGAGATGCTAGGATAATCTCCCCCTTCCTCCTCCCATCATGTTTCTCTAAACGGATCTCCCCCACACCCCCCATACCGCCTCTGCTCTGTGGTCTTTATCTTTCCAGCTGGTCCCCTCTCCTCATCAAACCCTGGTGGGACACCCGTTTGCTCCCACAGCCTTTCCCACAGTATACTTAATGTCTATGGACAAATTTGATAATATGAGTCAAATGGGCGGCTGGCAAGGTGGCCCAATGAATAAAGGTGCTTGCCTGATGACAAGAGTTTAATCCCCAGGACCCACACAGTGGGAGGAGAGGATCAATTACAGGAAGTTGTCTTCTGGCTTCTACCATAGGACACAGACCAAATAAATACAAAATACATACAATACATGCATACATACATGCATGCATACATACATACATACATACATACATACATACATACATACATACATGTAATTTAAAAATGTTGAGGCAATGTCACTGTTTAGTTGGAGTCTGCTGCTTGCCAGGAGCTCTACTCTCCTAAATTGTCCCACCAGATCTCCCCACAAACACAAATTGAAGACAGCAATCGCCAAACCTTCTGTAAAGAGTTGAGAGACATACAAAGCCACATCTCCCTTTTCCCCCAAGCCCACACACTCCCCCTCTTCTGCCACCTAAGTTTCTTGAGGGGACTTAAGTGTTGAAGGCAGAATCTTCTTCACCTTTAATCTGAGCATCAAGCTCAGTCGAAGAAGGGTCATGAGCAGAGGAGTGTGGGCCTGCCCTACCAGTTAGTTCATTCTCCCAGCAGCCTACGAGGAGGTGTTATAGGTGAGGAAACCGAGGCTCATGGGGTGATGGCATATGCCTGCCACCAGCCTATGAGGGAGTGGCCCTTGGCTGGCCTTCCAAGTGTCCTCAAGCCCCAAAGCCCCAACCCCCATTAGCAGTCCTACTGAGGGCACTATGGCCTGAGAGAGGCCTTTCAACTACCTCCCTTCAGAAACAAATGGGTTCCCAATGTTAGAGTCCAATATTTTTTTTTCTAATTGAAAGTATTTTCTTACTGACTTCCATTATGTAATTGGAAATGTGTTCCCTGGAGCAATAATTTTGGCCTCAAGATATAATTAAAAGCAAACAGGAGTACAGTGTATATTTTTAAATGGCTCAACAAAAACAAAGCTAACGATTTTATGACATAATAAAAACACAAGGAAAGATCACTCCAGAAGCAGCCATCCGGACCCCGCCCACACTGGACCCTGTTGGAGAATATCAGGACTGACTTTGACTCAGTCACCTTAAAATCAAAAGGTGCTTGTAAACCAGCTGCTTAAACCCTGTACTTTTAGGTACTTTCTATAAATAGATTTAGTCTGTAGATGCCTATTTAGGGACTGAGCTAATAGTGGATTTGTTTTCAAGGTGCTTTATATATTGTTAGTTAGTTAGTTAGTTAGTTAGTTAGTTAGTTAGTTAGTTAGTTAGTTAGTTTTTCGAGACAGGGTTTCTCTGTGTAGCCCTGGCTGTCCTGGAACTCTCTCTACAGACCAAGTTGGCCTTGAACTCACAGAGATCCTAAAGGCCTGCGCCACCACAGCCCATCCAGGGTTCTTTCTTTATCAGCTCTTTAAGGGGAAAGCTGGTCTTTGTGCCTCCTAGAAGCATGGAGATCATTCCCATCATTTATAATTTCTTTAAGTGTGTAGTGAATTTTTTTCCCGACAGGAACACAGGGTGGCCCTCTTTCAGTGGGTCCTGTTTAATAATTCAGAAGGACTTAGAGTTACCTAGCAGAGAGAGAGAGAGAGAAATTGGTACAGGTCTCTGGCCAGTTGGTCTCCTGCCAAGATAGCTGCCACCCCTGTTTCCCATCCTCCAAGCACACACAAGTATGAGATCAGGGCTCTGCTGATGACTGTGTGAAGGTCATCGTGTAGAAAGACATATATCTGGGCCAACTATGCTTCAGTCCCACCCCTTGTTAGGTCCATTGATTAGTCTCCTTCAGCCACTCCTTGCTCAATCATTTGTTCAAGTATTCACATAGCCAGCCAGCCATCTTTCCATTTGTTGATCATGTACCAGGACAATGGGATTCAACTGTGAGCCAGACGCAGTCGGTGCCCTCAGAAAACTCGGTCAGATGGCAGGAGGCTGGCAAAAAAAGAAAAAGAAAAGAAAAGCAGACAAATTGTTCAGGGAACACCACATGGTGTAAGAGAGGTCCAGTCAGCATGGCAGGGCTGTTCCCTGGGCAAGGCAGAAGAGGTGCCGCAAGAGACGGGAGCCTTTAGGATGCTTTCAGGTGGAAAGAGTGCGTGAGAGAGATAACAGGAGCGTGGGAGCTTGGTGGCATTCTAGATAGGAGAATACAATCCAAACACACAGACAAAAGGCTGAAGGGAAGGCTGCTGGTGGTTTGCTTTGGGAAATGAGGGTTTTAAGGCACCTCGTAAAAAGGATTAAGAGGAAGGGTTCAGGCGCTGGGGACCCGCAAAAGGAATTATCTTTCAAGAGAATGCATAGAGGTGGGGAAGGGAGAGTTCCATGTGGACAGAGTCCAAGCCCACACATCAAACAAAATGGCAGGCAAGATCTCAGGCACATTTTTCACAGGTTAAAGACTCTAAGATGCCCTGACAGACATCGGCTCTCAGCTGCAGAAGGCAGGTCCCTGTGCAGTCACGGGGCAGCCAGTGTGCCATGGGAGACTTTGCCCTAGACCTGGAATGTAGCCTGAGTCTCTCAGTGGTCTAAGACACAGGTCTGGGCCAGGCCAGCCCAGCCCAACATCACCAGAATAAACAAGGGTCTTTGCTCACATCAGCCCATCTACTTAGAAAGACAAATCCCTGGTGCAAAGCCTATACACCCCTCTTGTCTCTACTTTAGGGCACCTGCCCATGAGACCCTTTTGTATATAAACTCTCTTCCTTCATCTCTTTGGGACCATCAGGTATGAACGTCTATCCCAAATTAAAGCCACCCATGTGCATACTATTCCTTGCATCTAGCCCATGGCCTCCACTACAGGATTTTAACATTGATACCGAGCTCTATGTATCCTCCTAAATCTGCAGCCATCTAAATCTGCCAAGGAATGAGCATTTAAAATAGCATGGGAGACCCTTCCCAACATCCCCTTGGACACAAAGGACCTGGGAATTTAAGAAAAGCAGAAAAGGGAGACAGCAAAGGTCTGGACCTGGGGCAGCCCCTTCTATATGCCCCAGACCCCAGAGGCTCCCTGCATTGTGTTTTCCATCTCTGTTTTGGGTTTTGTGCCTATGTTTAGTCCCTTGAGGGGCAGCCATTATTTTCCTCCAGGTTTCAAGGGGTTTGAAGATCATCTCATATTTCTTTGTTTGGCAAATAGTCAGTCCCCTGCCTCCCACTCCAGGAATCATGAATCCCAGAAATTAAAGCCAGTGGGAATCAGGTTTCTTTCTAGGGAGAGGCCAATAAGCAGATGCCAGTCGAGGCCAGGAAATCCAGCCAGGAGTTGGGCACGTAAGGCCCTGGATTTTTCTGGGGTGTGTGGGGGGGAGCAAGGTAAAAAGAATGGAAACAATGCCTTGATCCACAGAAGACAGACTCAGATTCCTGTCTGGAGCCAAGAATCCTTTCTTTTCTCTCTGTGTGTTACAGCCAGCAAGGAGCAGAGGCAGCCGCCATGGCGCGCTCCACTGTGGGTATGCTTCTCTTTGAAGGGAAGGACACAGGTGACAGAATGTCCTCCAGGAGAGAGAGGGTAGGAAGGAGGGAGTCCCTACTGAGGGAAGCAAGGCCCCAGCCCAGATGCCAGCAGACAGGAGACAGGCACTATAGGGAACATGTGAAGGAGCGAGGCTTCCAAACGGAGGCTTGGGGTGGCAGGCTATGCTTATAGCAAGAGCAGGGCTGACACCTGAATCGTGCTGCCTTCCCCCTGGAGACCACTTTAATGAGGTTCACAGCTGTAATATCACAGAACGAGCATTAACAATGCTAATTACCTAAAGTTTAGCCAGAGAACATTCTCAACCCACCCACCTTAGGGACACACTTTTGTTCTGGCTCTGCCAGGCTGGGTTTTACCAGGAATCTATGACAGGAGAGCCTTTGGAGTGGGGACAGGATGGGGGTGGACAGGCCAGTGAGCACTGCAAGAGAGGACCACGTCACCTCCCCTGGTGATGACTTGCGTGCCCTATGTCCTGCTGCTCTACCCAAGAGAATCCCAAAGAAAGAAACCTGGTGGAGATTGCATCCCCTTGGAGAAGCTGGGAGTGGCTAGACTTAATCTATATGCACCTGACAGACGTCAGGGGCCCATCTCATCATCATGCTCTCTTCTGCAACCTTGGAGGACACCCCTGTGCCTCTCCAACTAGCCAGCCCAAAGATGGACTCAAATTGTCACATGGCCCTTTGTTCTTTCCTCAGCAACATAGCCACCAATATGGCACAGAGCCACTCAGAGCTGTGCTGGCTAAGAGTGCCAGTCGAAGTATGAGGTTGGGGGACGTTCTTTCTTCTCCCCCCCCCCCCCCCCCCGACCCAGAGCATCTGGGAATCACTCAAACCCATTCTAGACTCCCAGGCCTCTGAAGAATGGATTTAGATCAGCTTAAGCCTCAGGCATTCCATCTCAAGGGACTCCATTGAAGACAAGTTTGTCCTCTGCTCCCAGAGGGCCTTTGACTCGGGTGACTCTGGGGACTGGAAGATAGGCGTGGTTAATGTGTGTGTATATACACCTCGATCTGCTTGATTCTACCCAAACCTGCCTGAATCTAGGGCTGGATTTACTGAACTCCATACCCGTGTCTGTAGAAGTCAAAAGCCAACTAGATATGAGATGTGGGATTGCCTACTTCTCTCCAGTGTCCTTTCTGCTGACCCAAGGAGGGAAAGTCGATGCACAACTCTATCCCTTAGACTGCCCCAGTCAGGGTATAGCAACACCAATATCTTATCCATGGTTCTCTCTGTTTAGACCTCTCCCCAACAACCACCGTCACCATGCCATGCCTTTTCCTCTTCTGAATGACCAAGCAGAGGGGATCCTGTCTGTTCAGCAAGCTTTAACACCATCTGCAGCCCTCTGCTTTCTCTCCCCTTCATCCCTTTAACTTCCTACAGCAATGGTTCTCAATCTTCCTAAAGCTTCGACTTTTTAATACAGTTCATGTTGTGGTGATCCCCAACCATGAAAGTACTTTTGCTGCTACTTCATAACTGTAATTTTGCTACTGTTAAGAATTGTAATTTAAATATGTGTTTTCCGATGGTCTTTGCTGACGCCTGTAAAGGGGTCGGTCATCCAACCCGCAAGTTGAGAACTACCATTCTAGAACCTCCTATGGCTTCTTTGCTTTACTTGTTCATCATTCAAAGTACAACTTGTTTTGTAAAGCTTGTTCTATGCCCCTCATTTACTGCTTGATGTGGGTTCTACCTTCAGGAGTCCAAATTCCCCAATCAAAGGGTTGCTTGACCCCAAAGGGGTTGCAACCCACAGGTTAAGAAATGTCGTCTTAGAGCAACACAGGTTTCTGGTTCATGTTTGTAACTTTTCTAGATCTGGCAGACCACAGCCCATGTATTACTTCCTCCAAAGCCCTGTCTCAACAGTCAGAGGGATAGACTGTTTCAGTCCAGATAGGCTGTTGTAACAAAAAAGACTGGGGGGTGGAGGGACTGTAAACAATGGAATTTGTTATAGAGGCTGGACAGTTCAAGATCAGGGCATCAGGAGATCTGGTATCTTGCCAGGATCCCACTCCTCACTGTCCTCTATCCCCCCATGAAGTCCCTCTTGAGCGTCCTTGAGAGGGGCACTCATCCATCCCATCAGGAGGGCTTCCCCTTTGTCACCCAGTCACCTCCCACTTCCTAGTACCATGACTTGAGTGGGGAAATCAGTATTTTACGGAGGCACAGCATTCAAAACACAGCAAACTGGGGTACAGTACTGGTGTCCCTGGGGTTAGAGCAGGAACATGCTAACCCTCCACGTAGACAAAAGCCAGCACATGAGAGTGTGTGATCTTTTCCTGCCTGGACTTTGTTTTGAGCCCAAGTTCCCACACTGCTGGAATCAGCATTTTAACTGCAAGCTCAGCTATCACCTGAGGCACTTTAGGTGAAGGCCTGGCCTTTCTCCTCTTGCCCCTGGATGTGGACACCCTCCCTCTCCAGGGAAGACTTATCAACCTGCTCAGTGGCCTGTATCTACAGCAACAATCAATGGCTCCTCTGCTGAACCAGCAGGCCCTCACTGTGCTGAGAAACTTGGAGGCTGAAGGCATGAACATGGCTCCCACTGCTGCACCAAGATGTGCGGGGTGTGCCCAACTGTAGTGTACCTAATTCTTCCTGAATCTAGCACGTGATTCCTGCTAACAACAGGCTGACTGGGACCTGTTCTTTTAGCCGCCTTGGTGACCCTTGGAACTGGCTCCAGACCCACTGTATTCTGTCTGGTGCCAGACTCCGAGACAAGATGGTCAGCCTCAGGAGGGGCCTTGTTTTGTTCTCTTAGCTGTAGCCCCAGTGCCCAGCTCACAGCTGAGGTTTTATTTCATATTTGTTTATATTTAATTTAGTTTTGGAAAGCTGGCTCTTCACTTGTAGTCTTGGGAAACTACTTCCTGTGTGGACCAGGAGTCCCGCAGCAGGAGATAAGCAGATTCTGGCCTTTCTCTGGGGAGGTGCTTCTTGTACAAGGCCTCTCTCTGGCTCCCTGCCCACCACAGCCATCAGTGCCTCTTCTGGAAGGCAGTTTCCAGCCCCAGCATGGAAGAACAATGGTTCAGCTGGCTTCAACAGGGTCCTGACCTGGGGCCTCTCTCTCCCTTACCATGTTTCCAACATCTTCAGTGAATCACCTCTGAGTCATTGACCCCCCCACCCCAAAATTCCAGTGGGCTCCCTTCAGCATGCCCTGTGACCTCTCAGAGGAGCCTCCTGAACACAAGCAAGTGCACTTCTGCAAATGAAACTATTGGTTGTGCCCTGAAATTACACTGCCTGCTGTGCTTATAAAAGCTGCCTTGACCTTGGCTTGTATGTGATGGGGTCAGATTCCCATCACCCACCGGCGACAACTGAGACCTGGAATTCATTGTGCTTCTCTGAAACCTGACGTGTGTGTGTGTGTGTGTGTGTGTGTGTGTGTGTGTGTGTGTGTTCATGCACACTCATTCTGCACACACACACAATGCAGCCCCAGTACATCCCAATATTTGTAAGTTATGTTTTGTGATGGGCCTTTTAAAGATGAAAAAAAATAACCAAGAGTTTCTGAGAGGTCTAAAGCTTTTATTTGTTTACACATTCTCTAAACTGCAGACAAAAGGTTTGCTACATGGATAGTCAACACTGCTAATCAGTCACAGAACAAGATACTAACCACAGCAAGGAGAGACAGGGGGCTGTGGCTCAGTCTTTACCAACGTGCGGGGGTCCTCTGAGGGGCTGGGATATCCAGTGGTTCTGAGGTAAAGGCTGCTAGATACTCATATGCTTAATCATTTGTTCAGGTTCTGACGTCTCCAAGGCCTCCCTCCTGGAATGGAAACTGAGTCAGGGCAGGAGGAAAGACAGGGAGGGGGAGGGCCCTGGCACATAGGCAGTCCTTCCAGACAGCCGACCTTCCAGGTAAGCCCCAGTCAGAGAGGTAAAATCCAGATATGGGCGATTTCCAACCTTCAGATTCTGTTGGAACTCCTTGCAATGTGCCAGCCCTCTAGGGAGTCAGAACCAGCGTGTGCCCTTGGGGTAAGGGAAGATAAGCACAGCCTCCTTTCCAATACTGAAATACCAAGAGATCCCATACATCCCTTAGGCAGGGTGGGGACAGCACAGCACCTTTCACGATGGGAGTCACAAGACCAAGACTTGATACCTGGGAGAAAAAAGCATCCCCAGAGGACGGAAGGACGGCGGCATACGCAGCTACACACGTGCAATCCCAACACACCTGAAGGAGGGGGGAGGCGGTGGAGCTGGGGTTGGCCGGCCTTCCCGTCTGTTTGTGGCTGTGCTTGCAAGCAGCAAAGCAAGCCGGATGGAAATTTATCTTCGGCCCATTACACCCAGCTTCCCAAATCGGCAGCCCTTTTCTGTAACCTCACGAAGGCTGTGTCAGCCTACATCCTGTGCACTGTAGCTGAGCAGCTCAAGGCAAAAAACAAAAAACAAAAACAAAAAACAAAACAAAACAAAAAAAACTCTAGGTTGTTCAGTCAGCAAGAGGCAGCATGGTGCTGGGTCCCAAGGTCCAATGGGGGAAAATGTTCAAAGGCATAAAAGAAAGATCTTCATTTGTAGCGATTGCCAGGGATGGAGGCTGATGCTCTTGGCCATCCTTGTATGATGAAGATCCTTGAGGCGCTGAGCGAGCAGCAAGTAAGAGACAAGCAATCTTGCAGCAACACGGAGGAGGATAAAGTGCTGGGATGGCATCTCTCCCTTGTGCCCACTGGAAGAAGTGTGTCTCACACCTCAACCAGGCCAATAGGTACCAACAGAGATCCCATGAGTCCCGAGGTCATGAGACCATCACCAGGGACTAAGAACCCTTTCCCAAATGCAACCCAAAGCAGTCTAGTGTGGTAATCCCCAAGGCTGCAAGACATCCAGGGTCAGCTCAGATACTAACAGAGACATAAAGACTAAACCAGCTCTTTCCCAAATGCCTCATATTCCTGACTTAACTCAAGACCTCCCTGGCCCTCTGGAAACCCATGTAGCTATGAGATTCCTCACAAGACATCTTTCTCTCAAACCCTGCCCACCCTATGGACCTCCTGCCCAAGCTCACTCAGGAAAACCCCATAATAAGCAGTTGTAGCCCTTACCAAAGCCACCAAGCCAGCCTTTCCCTGATGGGAGACACAGCAGGGATTAGCCAACTAGAAGAAGAAAATCAGTTTTGTGTATCTTCCCGTGGAAATCTTCCACATCTTAGCTATCAGGGATAAAGAGTTATTTGAAACTGGGCATTAAGGTTGTCCTCAACCTAAACACATGTAAGGCAGGGAGGACACACTGGGTAGGACACACTGGCCCCTTCTGAAATGGACTGTAACGTGCACAGGCCCGTCAGTCACTCCTCAGATCTGCATTGGCTAACTGTCCAGCCGGCCAGCCTCAGGATAGGAAGGGGTCTGAGGACACTAGAGTGGAGATGGGGAGAGGGGCTCCCCTCAGAGCTTGGTCTACTAGCTCTGGGGATCCCAGGTCCATTGAGAATTCAGGGACAGGAAGCTCATAGTCTGCCGCCAGCTGCCTGAGGCCTGTGCCACCAGTCTGGCTTGGACAGGGTCCAGGTGGGTGGCCTTCCCTCATGCTTCCATACTATGCTGTCACTAAGGACAGTGAGGAGCTAATGATTCAAAGGAGATTTAGACCAAAAGAACCTTGCCTGACAACTTTCAAATGGCTCAAACTCCAGTATGTGTTTCTTGTTCTCTAGCACTTTAAAACCAGATTCGCAGCCAAGCCTCATTCTGGCTGTCCCTAGGGATCCCACAGTCCCTTCTACTGAGAGCTGTGTCCTCCAAGGGTCCAGAAGAGCCCTCTCTAAGACCATCAACAGCTAAACCTACAGTTGCTTGTGAACAGGCCTCCCCCAAGGTGAGCATTTAGCTAGCAAACAAGCCTGGTGTGACTCCTTGGGGGAATATCCAAAAGCTAAAACCTGGTTATGACATGTGCAGAGAGAGGGATAAATAAAAGGAATTCTTTGTCCCCCAGCACTGTCAATGAAGCCTGAGCTAGGATGTGAAGAGCCTCTGGCCAGGTGTACTGAAAATGCCTGATGCTGGGCGGTATCCACATAGGCCAGCTAGACCATAACAGAAGCTGGTTCCTAGAGGCTGAGCCCAAGCCAGCAGGGTTTCAGTGGGTGTCCATTCAATGCAGGCATGAGCCAGTTAATTCTCACTACTGATCATACCCTGCCAATTACATCTCCCTGACCTCCACTCCAGAAATCCAAAGACAGCATTTGGAGATATAACCTCAGATTCCCTGACTGTCTGACACACTTCAGCAAGGTACCCGCATTCCTCATCTCCCTGACTCTGATGCTAAAGGTGAACATTTTCCAGGGCCTCTCTGAGCTAAGGATATGTGTCTTCTATGGCAGCTAGTGTTCTGGACCAGTTGTGCTCGCCCCAACTTCCAGAAGGTGGAAATAACCAGATGTTTCTACCTGCTCTTCATATGAACGTATGTCCAAAACAGAAACTAACATACATACATATAACCAACCCTTTCCTGGTGGTAGGATACTTAATAGGAGTTCCAGGAATATTTGTACATTTATAGCCGATAATGTAATCCAAAAGCTGGGCCAGGGTGAGGTTGTTTTTCCAGCCCCTGCAGACCAAGTCCATTGCTCTGCGCATATCCAGCCCCCTGCCAAGTGCTTCAACCAGTACCAACTTGCCCAGTGCTCACTCTTGGCAGGCAAGAGATGCATTCATCTGCCTCCAGGGAAAATGCAACCAGGGTGGACAAGCATGGAGGACTCAGCGGCAGCTAGGCTGGACACCCTTTCCCTTGCCTGACGGAGGAACACAGATGCTCCTAAGCACTTGACCATTTATTGCAAAATCACGATTCGTCTGTTTCCCCCAAATGCCACGTGGACCTGACACACTGGCAAGCTAGGGATCCCTGCCTCCCCAACCCATCTGCCCCCACATCGTCTCTGCCCCGAGATTCTGTTTCCATGCTTCACTCATATATTATCCGGCCATGTTTCTCTTGCTTTATTTTCCCCGGTCCTTAATTTAGACTTCCTCAACTACATGTTGAAAACGCACAGGGGTGTATTTTTCTCTCAGGCCACTGTGTCTTTCGGCCATCATCACTGTAGTCTTTAGCATTTGCATGGCTAGAGGGAAGCCAGGGCAAGGGCAGAGAAGGGAGGAGGCAGGAGAGGAAGAGAATGGAGGTCACTGTGGGGAATACACAGGAAAGGGCAAGCAAAGTCAAGAACGACCCAGGCCTAATTCCAGCCATACTGTCTTTGCACCATTTTAATTACATAATCGAGGCTTTTCCTTTTTCTCAAATCCTCATTGTTTCTCCCAAATAGGCAGAGGTGAGGGAGGGGCAAGATGGGAAGGGCCAAGAGCGTCCCTCTGTGGGAATCTAGTGGTTGTTTAGACTGGGCACTGGAGTCTCTGGCTGTGGAAAACCTCCGGGACGGTTAAGATACATCTTACCTGACTCCCCCACTGCTCTTGGATCAACACCAATGGCTTTCTTCGGGTCAGCACACACACACACACACACACACACACGCACACGCACACGCACACGCACACGCACACGCACACGCACACGCACACGCACACACACCATGTTCTCATTATCAATATTAATAATAGCAACATGACAATAGAGAGGAAGAAAGGCAAGCTAACAAGATAGAGTGGGTAGAAATAGAGGCTGGGATTTCTGGAAGTTGTCTGCCAAGGGATACAAAGGCCCCAGGGCCTCATGGGCTCTCTCGATTTCCTACAATGTCCCTTCTTAGCTCCAGCTCTGTAGATTTGCCAGACCCAATGGGTGCCAACCTGAATGGCCATCTTATTTGCTTCCAGGCTAAAGGTCATTATTAGCAATTGTATCTCTATGGAAGAGGCTTCTGGCTGCCTGCCAGCCCAATACTGCCATCCTCTACCGTGCCCTGGGAAATGTCACCATCAGCACAAATGCTCCTGTTCATGGTGAGGCCCAAGATGGGAAACTATGGAGCGTTCCTTGTTGAAGGCTGCCGGCTCCTCCGCCTGAGGCTGCCATAGACTCCATCGGGGCATCCCTGTACCCCCTGGCCCTATGACACCCCTCACAGCTTCACAGACACCGAGGATCACTTTTGATCAGTCAGGGGGGCATAGCCAGAGCCCACTCAGAACCCAGAGGAATCTAAGACACCCTGCTCCAGGCTTCCAGGTTTTTCTCCTCACAGGGAGCAGTTTCTATCTCTTCTGAGAGATGAATTGGATATAGAACTGACAAAACAGGAGCCTCCCTCCCCTACTTCAGGGCTTCCTGAAGTTACTACCTATGGGCCTCTCTTCTACAGCCCAGTTTGAACAGCCTGACAGCTGAGCTTTCCCAGCAGCAACCGTTACGATGCTCAAAGGGCCCATTCTGTTCATCTCCCTGCATCCTCCTCTCTCTCTTCCCTCTGACCCTACTGCAGATTTCCCAGTCCCCTACCCCCTGTCCCTCCAAAAACCAGAGAGTCTCCAGCCTCATTAGAAAAACATTTCCAGCTCTCGATCCATCCATCTTGCTGTTTCCACACTCAAGGCAGGCAATCATGGCCTCCGAAAGAGGATCCTACAGAGCCCAAGCCCTGAGAATGCTGGGAAATGGAAAAGGAACACAACTCACAGATGCCCTCAAAGGCAGTTGGGGTTGCAGTGTGGAGACGTGTGGATTCGGGACAAATAAAAAATATGAAGCCAATCCCCCCCCCTCCCCCGGCCATTCCTCAGCTGTGACACAGATAAAACTGAGCTAAGGTCCAAAAGGGCAGCAGACAGGAGGGGACAGGGAGATAGAGGAAAGGCTGTCTGTTCGGCCAGGTGGTAGGGGAAAGGCTGGCCGGGCTTTCCTGCTTCCCTTTCCAACTGCTAGAGTCGGGACCTATGGGCCTACGCCCTGCAGCAGCAATGCCTGACATTGCTGCCATGCCCAAGGCTGGAGGCTAGGACCTAGCTCATTCTGCTACCATCTGTCACTTGACCCTAGCCAATCTAGACCAGTGGGGCCTCAGCAGCTTGTGTCCCAATGTTACAAGGACACTCATCTGTGGGAGTGGGAAAAGCCATGTGGACTCAGGCCGGAGCCTGGGGGTCCTTTCTACTTCCACAGTCCAGGGGGCCCGGAGGAAGGAGAGCTGGCTCAATGTCCACAACCAGGCCAAGGCCTGGCTTTTGTTTCTTTTTTCAAGCAATTTTGTTCTCCAGGACCAAAGGACTGAGGGAAACGCATGTTATGATAACCGTTCACGGCCCCGGCCCCAGCCCTTTGCTTACAGCCCCCATAGCCCCACTAGTACCCTCTCACCCCCACTGAAAGCTCCTCCCTGTCTCTTTTCTTTATCAGGTTTTGCCTGGCTTCCTCACTAACCCTTGACTCTCCTTCCCAACCCCAACTCAGGAATGCTGGCCTGCTAAAAGGGACACCAGTGTACTGCTCCTGCCTGGAGCCGGGCCTGGGATTCAAACATGTCCAGTATCAATGTGGGCATGGCTAAGGCCTAGGAGCCAACTTCACTCACCCCTTGGGATTTGGGGATTCCCTAAGGATGGACATTAGTGAATAGGGGGGGAGAGAAGTCTCACCTCAGCACTTCCAAACCCAGTGGCAGAGGGCAGGCAAGGAGGATCTCAGGACCCCGCTTGGGGCACTGGCCAAGCAAGGCTGCCTCGCACTTGCGGGTTGGGAGAGGAAACCAGGGCCCTCTTCCGTGCTTGCAGAAGCCTGGCTGCTGATGATCTTTCTTCCACCCACAGCAGAACATAGGTTTCCTGAACTTGAAAAGTCACAGTGATCGTTTTCTTCCTTAAAATACCTGGGCTTTTAAATAGGAGGGCTGGAAGGAATTGTTCTTGAAGACTAAAGTCTACCATGAGTGGTACCCAGACTCCTCCCCCAGACCCTGCAAAGCCTCCCCCAACCTTTCCTGCAGAAGTGATCCCCCCTCTCCTACTCAGCTATCCACAGGAGGGCCTCTCAGGCTGAGCCCAGAGAAGCAGCTGCTCTCTCCCCCTAGCCTGGGCTTCCTAGCTGGCCTGGAGGCAAACACATACCGCAGAGTCTAGGGACCTGCCGGCTTCTGCCTCAGGAGGGGTTGAGAAGGATGATAGGGATGTCAGTTCTCATCAGAAGCACCATTCCTGTTCCTTCACCGGGTTGCCTGGCCTGGATTTGCTACAGGCCCCTGATGCAGGGTCTCAAAAGTGTCTAGACAGAAATAAGAGTTTATCTTCTGGCAGGGACCCTCCAGCTGCCATATTAAGATAGAAGGCTGTAGAACACTATAACCCTGCCGGGGATTTGAGGGAGACTCAACAGCATCATTCTTTCCCCTTAGTGACCTCTGCACAAAATGGCAGTGGCCACCACAGGCGGGAGGCCCTCTTTTTTAGCAAGGCCTACACCAAGATACTTACCGGCGTTACTCTGCTATCCTTGCTAGATTTCTAAACAGGCCATGTTTCTCTACCTCATGCACATGCGCAGTGAGGCTCAGAGAGGCAAAGCCACTTGGCCAGAGTTAACCAGCTAGAAAGTGACGCTACATTTGAACAAGAACACAGTGCCCCCTGCAGAAGTTGGCTCTGACTCCAAGTGGTTAATCATGCTGATGGGGTGTGTGTGTGTGTGTGTGTGTGTGTGTGTGTGTGTGTGTGTGTTTCTGTCTGTCCGCATGCACATGCATTTATAGTATCTTCATCCTCAAGTCCCTAGCCTCCAAGCACCTCCCATTACTAACCATGCCCAGTCATGGTCTCCATGGCCACAGCCCTGGCTTAGGAGCCCTGACCATAGATAACCTAGCCCTTGAAGTGTAAACCTCCTCCCATTAAAAGGGAGTTTCCAAGAAGGTCCCTAGCTTTGGCTAGAATCCACAAGAAGGTAGCTTCAGAAAGCATTTGGAGTTCCTACAGACAAGTCGGGCTCTGGTGATGGTTGTTTATGTGACATTATACTTTGGGCCCCTCCCAATGTCACTGTGGAATAGAAAAGGCAAGTGTCAGCATTTCCATTTTACAGATGGGCAAATTGAGGTTTGAGGATGCTAAGTGATTTGTCCAAAGTCATACATTACTCGGGTAGAGGGGACATGAGAACCCTGAACCAGTGATTCCAGTGCTCAGAGAAAGTGGATACCAATTTTACATTGCTAGCACCTTCTTTTTCCCATGCAGGAGGTGGCTCTGGATAGGCAGAGCAAGCATGGCTGGATATAGAACAGGGAGCACCCCCCCATCTGCATGTCTAAAGAGAACGGACTCATGCACACTCTAGAAGGGGACCTGTCAGGTCTCAGAGCCACAGTTTGGGGTTTTAGACTTTTTTCCCCACTTTTAAGCCAGTGTAGCATTCCAGAACATTTGGGCCTTTTTTCCCCCTAAAATTCATTTAAAATGAATGCCCAACCAAGAAATTAGCCATTAAGGAGATCCTGCTTTAGGTTTTGTGGGAAGAGAGAGTGAGCCAGCAGAGTCTGGGGAAGAGATGTGCCACTCGGTGGAGATGGGCTATCCCTCCAGCCCTTCCCTAGGCCTTTAGAATCCACACAGGCTCAGCAACCAGCAGGAGGAAGAAGAGAGCTTGTGAGGAAGGCAGAAATGCTGTCTGGACAGGGGCCCTTTAAATGAGATCATTATGTATGCATGTAACTAGCTCTGAGGCCACAAGGCCTGCAGGAGAGTGACCCCCACTCTCTTGCCACAGGTCATTCTGTAAAGGAGTTGGGGGGGGGAGGGCACACCGCTTGGCTCCATGCCAGGCTGCCCTGGGTCCAGGTGCCAAGAGCAATTAGCCAGGGGGAGGAGGACCCCTGTGGAGTGGCGGAGACAAGCCTGCATCTGGGCAGAGTGGCCCAACTAGCCCAGGTCTCCAGGGGCTTCTTCAGGAGCTGAAGACTAAAAATAACTCAGGCCTTTGTTGCAAGCTGCTGGACCACGGCGACAGAGCTGATTTCAGGGAAGCAGAGCATGCGCGAGGGTCCTGCTCACTGGACCTGCCCTTTGGGCAAATGATTTTTTTTCTAGAAATATGTCAGTTACCATGCTGTTGCTGTGATTCAAAGACAGCCCAACCCACGCCAGCCCACAAGGCTGTCATCCGACACACAGAGTTCTTGGAATCTAGGCCTCCCTATACCTCTTTCTCTAGAAACTTTCTTATTTCAAACAGGAGTCCAGCTCATAGCGGGGGGGGGGGGGGGGGGGCGGCTTAAGTTACAAGAGCAGGCGAGGGTTCTGAGTCATGGCCACCTCGTCACAAGTAATCACCACACTCAATGATCTAGTTAGGTAATGATCCTCTCTCCTCCATTCTGAAATCTCCAGTCACATCACAGTAGTCACTGGCAAACATATACTCCACGGAAGGAGGAAATTGCCCAGGAAAGGAATTCAGAGTGTAGCATTAACACTGAAGGGTTTCCCAAAGCTACACTCTTTCATTCAACATAGACCATTGAATGGGCAGCCTTCGCCCACCTCTCTGATGCTTGACTCCCACCAGCGGAAATTGAGCCAGGCCTTGACACTCAATTCAGTCGGGAGGCACTGGGAATCTTCAGCACTTTTCTGTGTCTGTAGACTGTGGTTTGTCTCACCTCAAGGACACCACAGTTCTGAAGGTCAAAGAACCACTAGGTCCCTTGCAAAATCTCTCTTGATGAACAGCAAATACTAACTGGTTATGCTGGCATCCCAATTTATTCTCCCATCTCTCGAGCCCTCTCCACCCCTCATCAAACGGTTGTGCAGTGGATCAAAACCATCCCAGCTGAGGTTTGAAAACTGCAACTCTTCTTAACCAAGAGGTTTCCAAGCTCCATCTTCAAGATGGCCTCCAAACATAGACATTTCCAGGGAAGCTTGTAATAAGTGACAACTTCTCCACAGCATTGTGTTCCTCTGTGAGAGTTTAGGATGAAGAGCTTAAGCTAAGGGTGACGAGGCTGTGTGAAGGGATCTTGAAACACAATAGGTTTAAAAAACACACACACACACCATCAACACACAAGTGATTGGTGAGCAGTCACAAAATGGCTTCCACTAAAATGGGAAGCAATGAGAGGGATGCACTGTGAGGGTGAATGTGAAGAAGATTCACAGGGCTAGGGCTGGATTGTTATTCCAAAGTGCAAGCTCCCTCTGGTAGAAACGAGGAAGGACTGGCTGAAGTACCATGTGTGAAGCTGGAGGTCACAGGCAGGGCAGTAGGTGAGTAGAGACCTTGCCCTCTCGGTTCCACATGTCCAGGCCCTCCTGTAACTATTCATTTTCCTTACAGTTGGTCTGTGTGAATATGCAGGAGGAGTGCTCCATCTGGATCAAACAGGACTCCAGTTCAGCCTCTCTGGTGGCATGTCACATCCTGTGACCTGAGGCCCTAGGCCTGACAGCCAAAGGCTGAGGCTTTCTCTTTGAGCAGCTCCCAGCATAAATGGCAGCTCCAGCTTCCTATAAGAGACAATAGAGCATTAGTAGCATCCCTTCTCCTAACTGTTGGGCCCCAGCCTAGTGACTTTAATGCCTATTTGTCTTTGACTTCCATAATTCAGAGACCAAGTCTCAGTCCTGAAGGCCTGGGACATCCACTGCTCAGTGCAATGCTCAGAGATATCAGAACTATATAAAGAGCCCCACCCCTTTGTCACACCTCTTAGCCATCCTTGGTACACCTGTACTAGTTCCTTTAGAAACTCACACCTCCCCACTGTCGCAACCACACATCTGAGAAACATCTCCTATGCCTCAATTTCCCCATCTGTCATTTGTGAAGTTACACCTAACCTCTTAGGACTATGATGATTAAATGAGACAAACCATGAAAATCCCTTAACACAAGGCCCGCACCACAGTAAAGGATCAGTAAGGGGTAGGCGTGGTAGCTGCTGTTGTTATTGTTGAGTTCATCATCATTACCTTCTGGGGGCTCGGCCACTGGGGGATTTAAACAGTACATGTGATAACCACGGTCACAGTCATCGCAGAAGAGTAGCTGGTCCTGGCAGATACAAAAGGGATAAAGTGGGGAGGAGAGAGATGTCATTACTTGAGGACAGTGGCTTCCCCCCACTTATTCCTCTATTCTTATTTCCATAAACAAACTTTCCAGGCTCCATTTGGGTTCCTCATTGTCTCTCAAACATGGCTTATACTTTATCAACATCTGAAAATTGCCCTCTGACGCCCCAACAAATCCTTCACCACCTTAGGGCCCTTCTCAACTCATCATCTCTTCCCTGATGGCTGCCTTACATTTAGGCTCACAGAAATTTCTTGTCCTGGACTCCCATGGTCAGTGATATTGTGTATTTCTCTGACCCCTACCTCATGGCAGTGACCTAACACACAGATTGAATTTCTGCTCTTCCCATCTGTGCACTGGGCAACAGCTGAACTGGGTGGTAACATCCACTGTGTCTCAGAGCTCCTTTGGGATTTCAATGTAGATGCTAAGAAAAGCCTCTTCCCCGGCTGGAGGCTGGAGCCCAGTAGGAAGCAAGAGATTGGTTGGTTCTAGAAGGAGAAGCCAGTAACCAGGTGAAGGATGCTAAGAGCCTGAAGTGAGGCTGCGGCAGGGCAATGAGGAAGCAGTCACTGACTGGTGTAGTTGTCTAGGCTGTGGCATAGTTAGCCACTGAGACACAGCCAGGAAAGCGGCCATGGGGGTAGGAGAGAGAGGACAGCCTCAACTAGAGATCCAAGGTCACCAGGGAGGGATGTCCTGGAGGCTGGAGATCAGGACAGAGGTCTGGGCCCGAGATATGGATTTAGAAGTCGCTGGTAATGAGTTGGCAAGTGGGGGTCCTAGGAGAGGACGTTCAGAGTGCATGACAGCAGACACCTCTGAAATGGTATTCATGGAGGGCTGTCCCTGAAATGATACACACAATTTTGTGTACAGATAGAAATGGGTATTCTGAGAAAAATGTGTATTTCTGAAAATCGAGTGGCTTTCTATCCATGGTTTTCATGGAAGTCTCTGAAGTCTTTCCCCAACGAAAGCCACGAACACATTTTCACCATATGGGTATTAAGGGACAGGAAAGACCAAAAGTTTTGACCAAAAGAAGCCCAGGCAAAGAAAAGGGTGAAAACCAACATGCCAGCTTGACTCCCAGGAGGTACACCATGGCATCAGAGCCTAAAGAAGCTGTAGGATTGTATAATTTGGTTGTGATATGAAGAGAAGTAATATTAGTGATGTATTAAAGACATCAACAGGGGGTTGTGGATTTAGCTCAGTGGTAGAGCGCTTGCCTAGCAAGCACAAGGCCCTGGGTTCGGTCCTCAGCTCTGGAAAAAAAAAAAAAAAAGACATCAACAATCCCTACCATAGCACTGACACGAGGCTCCAAAAGAGGAGGGATACCATAGACTGGTACGCCTCCCCACAATTCAAGTATATGTGGGTCCAAGCACATTTGTCATGTGTGGTTGTCTAGAATCCTTCCACTTCTTTTTCTTTTCAGGACAGTGTTTGCTCATGCTAATGCCCATGAAAGAGATCATTTTAAAGGAGATCGAACTCCTAAATCTAAGAGGCTGGATCCACTGATCACCACAGTGCTAGTGGGATGGCAATCTCATTCTGGGATCTGCAGGAGACCTTGTGAGAAGATCCCCAAGGTCCTGGCAACCACCCTACTCGTTTTTTGGGCCCCCACTAAGGCTCTGTATTAACATTTTCAGTAAGACCAAAGTCTAGAAGCAACCCAAACGCTAGCCAATAAGAGATGAGCCGCATGAAACTAACAAAGACCCATGAAACCTAAGGGTGGAGACTGTGGCTACAGATGGCTGTGGGAAGACTTCTAGGATGCTCAATGGGGAAAAATCGGAATGGGAAAAACATCCCTATCTCTTGCCATTTAGTTACGGGTTCAGCATACAGCACACATGCTCACATTTAAACATAATGTAAAGACAAACTTTGTCATTTTTAAGAGGTCATCTGTAAGCCAAGAAGGAAATGAACTTTGGAACCAGAAAATGGAAGCTAGGTTTTCTTGACTACATCATTCTTTCTAGATTTCTTTGTGCAACTATTTTGTATAGTCCTAAACCAAAATTAAAATCTTACTATATCCTTAAAAGGAAATTCTTCATAAGCGAATATACTTGTTTATCTAGCTACACAACAACAAACAAAGTATTTTGGGGGATGACATATCGTCTTTCTTTATTTTTTTATTTGGGTTTTCTTTTGACTCAGGGTCTTGCTGTGTAGCCCATTCTGGCTTCAACCTTGTGAACCATCTGCCTCTACCTCTGGAGTATCCAGCTAACACATGATCTTAATAACCAAGCTAAATGTAAACATGTGTGTATATTCATTGAAAAGCAAAATATTTCACATGCTGAAGGAATAGACATGAGATCAATGAATTAATAGAAAAACCACATAATCAGTTCTAGATGCAATCTAGAAGTATTTGAATAAATAAATAGTGTATTTTGTCTTTTAAATAACAAAAATATGTTCTAGATCTGCCATTGAAAATGTTCTGAAGCTGGATGGTGGTGGCACATGCTTTTAATTCCAGCACTTGGGAGGCAGAGGCAGGCATCAGATCTCTGTGAGTTCATGGCCAGCCTGGTCTTCATAGAGAGTTCCAGAATAGTCAGGGTTATACAGAGAAACCCTGTCTTGAAAAACCAAAAAAGAAAAGGTTCTGAAACAATGATAAACAGGGTAAACCTTAGCCCCTCCAAATCAGCAGTCTTTGGGAGATGGCTGCTTTCAGACTGGCCCATGAAGCGTATAGATATCTTCCTTTGTCCAAAAGAAAGCTCTCAGGATAATGTTGCAAGGGCTTAGTCTCCAGCCTGAGTGTTTCCATGGACCAAAGAGAATTTTAACAGCAATGGATGGAACCAAAATACATTTAAGTTCTTCAGTGCATAAAGATAGTATTTTCAAAACTTAGTCCCTTTGGAAGATGTTAAGGAAATCGACACTTTATTTATTTGTTTGTTTGTTTGTTTGTTTGTTTGTTTTTCGTTTTTCGAAACAGGGTTTCTCTGTATAGCTTTGCACCTTTTTCCTGGAACACACTTGGTAGCCCAAGTTGGCTTCGAACTCACAAAGATCCGCCTGGCTCTGCCAC
Source organism: Onychomys torridus (assembly GCF_903995425.1). Lineage (NCBI taxonomy): Eukaryota > Metazoa > Chordata > Mammalia > Rodentia > Cricetidae > Onychomys > Onychomys torridus. Next base: position 51,788,512 of record NC_050456.1, read on the forward strand.
CCAAGTGCTGCGATTAAAGGCGTGCGCCACCACCGCCCGGCTAACTTTTATTTATTTTGATACCATTTTAGACTTGGAGAAAAGTTGCAGAAATGGTAGTTTCTCTATTCCTCTTCAGCTCTCCAAAATCAAAATAGTAACACTTTACACTGCAGGGTAAAATTATAGAGTGAAGATTGCCATTGGTGTGATGTTATTAACTGGCCTAGAGAAAGGGCTTTAATCTCCTCCATTTCCTCACTTGTTTTCCCTTTCCCAGGATCCTACATACCATTTACTTTTTTGTCACTTTGTCATGGTCTTTAATTGTTGGATTTTTCTTTTACTTATTCACTAGAGTCAGTTTTCTCTTTCCACCGTGTGGGTCCCATGGATCAAACTCCAGTCCTCGGGCTTGGAGGCAAGTGCCTTTACCCACTGAGCTGTCTCACAGGCCTTCTTTGTTTGTATTTGGGGGGACAGGGTTTCATGTAGCTCAGGCTGGTTTCAAAGCCACTAAGTAGCCAAGGACAACCTTGAACTCCAGGTACTCATCCTCTGCCTCCAAGTGCTAGGATTACAGGTGTGAGCTCCCATACCAGATTACACAATACTGGAGACAGCTCAAGGCTCCACGTGTGCTAGGTAAGGACTCTACCAAGTAGAGGTATGGCCCCAGGTTTACTTGTATTTTCTTTGTGTCTCCCAGTCTGTGACAGTCCCCCAGTTTATCTTCCATTACCTTGACACTTTTCAATTAATAAATTGCATTCATTGACAATTTCATACATATTTATAATGTAGTCTGGTTAGGGCCTCCCAGCCTCTCTCATTTCTCTCCCACCCCTGTCAACCCCATTCTACCTTACGAATCTCCTTCTCTGGTATTCATTCATTCATTCATTCATTCACTCATTCAATTTCTTATTTTATTTTGTGCCCAACAGAGTTTAACTGGGATATCTGTGTGATCCCAGGTTTGAACTATCCATTAGAGTCTGGTGGGCTCACCAGTCAGCACATGACTGGATACAATGCCCACCTCATCCCAGGATCTGTTAATCGGTAATGGTGTGGTGGTAGTAGAGTCCTGTGGGTCCCTCCCCATCCACAGCTGACTGCTGGGAAGGCCTGACTTGTGTAGACCCAGGACCAGTGCACAGCTGCTGCGAGTCCATGGCTTCCATGGCCGTGTCCTGCTCAGAAGATGGCATGTCAGGGTCCTTCTCCCTATCTTTGGTGCTTACATTCTTTCCACCCCTTCTTCCGCAATGTTCCCTGAGCCTGAGGAGGGTGGTGTAAATGTTTTCACCTAGGGCTGAGTCCTCAACTGTCCTATTTTCAAAGCAACTTGTACCATCGTGTATCTGCATTCACCTCTGTCCACTCTAAGCAGAGACTTCCCTGATTACAGCTGAGAGAAGCCTTTATAGGCACGCACAAATGTTAGGAAGGCTGTTTATGCTCTCAGGAATCTGACACTTTTGAAGAATATGGGTTGGGGATTTTATAAACATCATTGGATGTCTTGGACGGATCTCTTCATGTATAAAGACAAGTGTGCAAGTATTTTTGGCAAGACCATCACTAAAGTTACACTCTACCCTTCTCATAGCATCATATCAGGGTGTCACTGGAGCTGGTATGTCTGGTTACTTGCAATATCATCATATCACTAGGGTGGTGACTGTCAGTGTGAAGTTACTAAGTTTCCTCTGGTAATACATAATTAGGGGCATATTTTGAGTTTATGCCAATATCCTGTTTTATATACTTTGATTCACTACATTTTTTAAAATAACTTGATGCTTGCCTAACTGTGGGCTTGCCTATGATTTCTCCTTCTGTATTTATTCATTGGAATTCCACTCTAAAGAAGTATATACTGTCTTCATATTCTCCCCTCTCCCTCCCTCCCTCCCTCCTTCCCTCCCTCCCTTCCTCCATCTTTTAAATCTCATAATATACTAAGGGATATTTGTGTTGTCCTCTATGTTACGAGTCAATAGTATCATTTTCTTTCTCAGTTGTTCCTAGATTTGGCCATTAAGTGTTCTTTCAGGTTGTTGGTTCTTGTGTTCTTTAGAGGCACACTGTCATTTTTTTCTAGCACAGCCCCATTTTCTGACATTACAGGATATTCCAGGCATGTCCTGCGTAGTTGGTACCCCATCCTGGCACCAGTCACTTATCTAAGGATCTCTGGCGCATTTTACTAAGGAATTCTATTTAGAACCAATCTCTGGGTGTTGGGTGTCCTTGTTGCTTCTAGGTCCTTGCTAGGTTTGAAGATGAGTAATGTTCCCTAAGGTCTACATAAGCTTGGTACCCAGGGCAATGGTATTGGAGACCTCTGGAGGTGGGGTCCAGTAGCGGGGCTTTAAGTCACTGAAAATATACTTTGAAAGAGACTGTGGGACCCATTCCTTCTCTCTCTCTCTGTCTCTCTCTCTCTCTCTGTCTCTCTCTCTCTCTCTTTCTCTCTCTCTCTCCATCTGTTTTGTTATATGATCACCTTATTGTTACGTGCTTGCTCTGTTAAGTATCCTCACCAAAATCCCAAAGCAACTGGGCCACTTGATCTTGGACTGAAACCTTCATAACCTCCAAAATCATGAGTTAGGTAATTCCTCCTATTTTATAAACTAATTGGCACATTGCTGTGGTGATGAGAAGCTGACTAACACAGCCCTCTTTGCCAACATATTTAGGAAATAAATGTGTGCATGGGTATGCATCTATATCATTCATATATGCTTATACTGACCATGAGTTTACACACACACACACACACACACACACACACACACACACACACACACACATACGTAAAGCCAAAGGACTCAGGCTCCTCTTTTATGGTTATTCTTATTCTGGCACTTAGAACCATGGCTCTTTGTCACAATATTCAGCTATTCATTTAGACATATAAAGTCGATTTCAGATTTACTAATCCATCTACTCATGAAAATAAATTTCTTAGCTGGGCTACAGCATTTGCAATGCAACTGTGTCTGTCTTTAGTCCTGCAGCACACAGTCAAAACACCATTTCCCCACACTTCTTAGGCTGGTTCTTCTCTCAGCTCCTCAGTCTGGTTATGCTATCTGCTTGTTGTATAGATAGAGTCATGGCTTACTGATTGCTCCATTTTAGCTTGTCTAGCCTCCTGCTTAGCATTAAATATGTATCTGTCTATGAAAACTTTCTCTTGATCCAAGCTATCCAAAATGAGTATTCCCAAGGCCATGTTGCTCCCCCCTCATCCCCACTCATTCCCACATCACTGTATTTCTCCTCTCCAATTCCATGCACTCCTGAAGATAATCACCCCATTACCTCCTTGTTTAGTCTTTTACACAAGTGCACAGATGTATGCGCATTTCCTTACATAACCTTTTCCTTCCAATGAATGCAGCCTACAGTCAATAAGATATTACATTTAACTCTGTTTTGTCCACTCATCATGGAAATCATTACATATCCATGCACAGACATCCTCCTCATTCTTTATATATCTTCAGTGCACAGCTGCACCAATATCTATTCTATCATTTTTCTATGCATGTACATTGAGGTTATTTCTGATATTTTAAACTAATAAACCAACCAACAGACATATATTTCTGTAGTGGGATGTATTCTTCAGGGTAGACTCCCACAGATGGGATGGCTCCATCAAAAGTGTGTAGTAGTTTTGTTAGAGATCACCAAATCCCCCACCCCAGAAGGATCATGTCACTTTGCACTCTCTCTAACACTAGATGTAGGAACCAGTTTTCCTATAGTTACATACATTGCTATACTTGAAAAAATTTTGCCCATCAGAAAGGGAGAAATGGGGTCTTGGTTTTGCTTTGAGTTTCTTTAATTGTGAGTGTGTTTGAGTATTTATTTCAATGTTTAAGGGTCATTTTTATATTGTTTATGAATCGCCTTTCAAGCATGTTTCTCCTTGTTTATCAAGTTCCTGGTTCTCTGTCTCTCATTCATCAGAGCTCTTTATATCCTGGGCCATTGGCCCTTCCCCTGCACTGGCTACAGATACTTCTCCCCCATCTGTCATCCTTCCACTGGATTGTGGCCTTTGACTATGCAAATTTTCAGAGTCTAATTTTCCAATATTTCACTTTTTTGTTTCACTACTCTGAGGCAACTGGAAAACCTTTCCTAGTGTTTGAAATGAAAGAGGGATCTGGTGCTGGTCTGGTCTTAGTTTTTACATTTAAATTCCCAGTCTATTTGGAGATTGTTCTTAAGTCTGGGTGTGAGGTATGAAGCTAATTCTGTCTTCTCCCAAATGGCTCCCCTATTGTCCCGGAATCATTCATTAAAAAGTCTATATTTGACACAGTAATTTTAGATGCAACCTTTATCCTATACTATATTCCCCTATGTAGGTGGGTCTATTCATAGGCTTTCTTTTCTCTTCCAACTGGTCTGTTTGTCCACTTGCACATCACTACCACACCATTCCACTCTTGGGGCTCCCTGAAAGATTTAATGTCTGCTAGTTCCTGTTACGAGCACAGTTTATCAGAATTTCCTTGCCCATTTTATTTGCTGAGCCCAGGTTTTATATAGCCCAGGCTGGCCCAAAACTCACCATAGGCAAGGATGATCTTGAACTTCTGATCCTCCTGCTTCTACCTCCTTTCCCCAAATGTTAGGATCACAGGCATGCACTACTCTGCCTGTTTCTACTGTACTGAGGATAGAACCCAGGACTTCAGGCAATCTAGAAAGCACTCTACAACAGAGATACAACCACAACCCTTCCTCTGTTATCCAAACCCACTTCTTCTTCCACAGGGACATAAGCATCAGCCTATCTAACTCCACAAAGGAGGCTTGTTGATGCTGCTCCTGGTGTCCATTTGCAAATTAACATGGGCAGAACTGATGTCTCTGTAGTATAGAGTCTTTTTATCCAATGTCATAGGACACTGTTCCAGCAGACCTTTATGTTTTCAAACACATTAACATTTTTTTGTTCATATAGACTCTGCACATTTGCTCGTAAGCACATTCCTAAATATGGCTTCTTGTTGCACTGTAAATACAGCAATGTTTACTAATTGATTAGTTTTTACTTTTGCAAGATTCATTTTTAATTGTGTGTCTGTCTGTCTACATGTGGATATGCACACATGAGTGCAGCTATTGGCAGAGGCCAGATACATCTGATCCTTTCACAGGCAGTGGTGAGCCACATGGTATAGATGCTCAAACCAGAACTCAGGTCCTCTGCAAGAGTAGTATATACTCTTAACCACTGAACCGTTTCTCCAGTTCCTAACTTTCACTTTGTATATTCAAGTTAGCCCTATCGTTGATTCTATGGTTTCCCAGACATATTGCCACCTCACATGAAAATAGTGTCTTAATACAGGCTAAATATCCTGTATTTGAAGTGCTTGAACCTAGGAGTGTTTCCAATTTGTGTGTATAGAATGAGGCATCTTTGCGTTGAAATCCAAGAAGAAAGAAAAAAATTCATGTGTTTCATATATGCTTTATACACATATGCTAAAGATGCACTATTTTTAAATGATTTTATGCTTGAAATAAAGTTTTAAGCAACAGAATTTTCCACCTGTGGCATCATGTTGGTAAAGCCCTGGCTTCTGAGCTCCCTGTGGATCAGCACTGCTCAACTGGTATTGTCTGTCCTTGTGCCTCGAATCTATGTCTCTTGTCAAATGGTGCTAACTAATATCTCTACAAAACTATCAAATGCTAGCAGCATTGAGAAGATCCTTCTCACGCCAAGTTTTTAATGTTGATGGAAATATATCAAGTATTTTTCTCATTAAACATGATATGGGCTCAATTAGAAAATATATTTTCTTGTGTTTAGAAGCAATCTTGTAGTTCATATTTTCTTGAGTATTTTTTATTTTCATGAATAGATGATGTTTTTGTTAAGATTTGTTTTATTTTTAATTATGCATATGTATGTGCATCTGAGACCAGGTATGTATTTGTCAATGGAGGTGCCCCATAGTCTAGAAGAGAGCATTACCATAGAGCTGGACTTGTAGGCAGTTGTGAGCCCCTGATGTGGGTACTGGGAACTGAACTCAAGTCTTCTGCAATAGCAGTACATGCTCTTAACCATAGAGACAATCTCTCAAGTCCCATGAATAAATAACTTAACTATCATATTATTTTAAAAACTGATAAAGGAAAAAAGCAAGCACATATGCTGCCTTTTATATAGGGTACCAAAGGGTAGCATGGGTAAGTTTCTTACTATGGAATTACTCCAGATAATAAACAAAAGAAGAATCTATCAAGTAAGAAAGTGACTAGTTTGCAGCCTCTAATGAAATGGTCTCACTGAATTTCATATAGAGGTACCATCACAAAAAGAGAGACACCAAGGACAACAGATGTGGTGATATTTTATCTGTGTCCCCCAATAAATTTTATCTGAGGATCAGAAGAAAAAGCCAGCCACTATAGTAAACATAGAAGTCAGGCAATGGTAGCACATGCCTTTAACCCTATCACTTGGGAGGCAGGGATCTGTCTGGATCTCTGTAGTTTCAAGGCCACACTGGGAACAGAGCCAGGGGTGGGGTAGCACATGCCTTAAATCCCAGCACTAACTATAAAGGTCTGGAGGTCTGTACAGACAGACAGGAAGTGACAGCGCTGGGCAGGAAGAGGAAGTGATGTAGCTGGGCAGAGAGGAAATGAGATGGCAGAACAGAAAGGCATATAGGCGTGGGTTTGCAGGAAGTAGGTCTCTTTGACAGAGGATCTCCAAGCGGGTAAGAACATTACTGGCTTCTTTCTGCTCCCTCAGCTTTTCATTCTAATTTCTGGCTCTGGGTTTTTATTAATAAGACCTTTTAAGATTCACCTCACAAACAGACTCCATCAAAAGTGTGTACTGATGACCCCACAAGAACACATTCAGAAAAAGGAAATCCTGGGGACTCCATTGAACAACTGATTTGTAAGGTGAAGGGACATCTATGTATTATTTGCAGAATGCAGACATTGAAAGAAACTTCAAGATACATCAACCAGCTGCAATGCACAGACCTCATTTGGATCTCAATTGCAGCAAATACGTTTAAAAGACAACTGACTAAGTAGAAATAGTTATTGGACATTTAATTATATTAAATAGTATTGATTTGAGACTATAGTAATATTTTGGTTCTTTTCTGTTAAAAAGTAGCATTTTTCTTTTTAAAGGTGCAGATGAAATATTTACCAGTGAAGTTATATGATGACTAGAATTGAAAAGTAGGGGCTAGGGAGATGGCTCAGCTGGTAAAATACCTGCTGTATAAGCATGAGGACCTGATTCCAGGACCCCACACCGTGTAAAAGCTAGGTGCATGCATGACACAACAGCTTTGGGTAGAGGAAGCCGTGTCTGGAGATAAAAAGGATCCTTGGAGCTCGTTGGCCCTAAGCTAGCCAAACTGATGAGCCTTTGGATCAGTGAGATATCAGTTTCAAAAATCAAGATGGGGAGTGATGAAAGAAGACAGTTGATATAGAACTCTGGACTCCACATGTACGAACACATGTATACACACCTACATAAACGGGTGTGCACACAATGCACACATAAAAGATATTAGTACTTATGAAAAAAAGATTGGACACAGTGGCCATTGTTGAAGCTGGGATAGAGTACACCAGCTTTCTTATTCTCTCAACCTTTGTACATGTTTGGAATTGTCCATAACAACAACAACAACAAAATGTTGAGTATCCTGCATTTCTTGCATTTACTATGTCATCCAAGTGAGACCACACACTAGAATGTGGTGAAAACAGCCAAGTGCATCCCACCCGAAGCTGGTCACGACCATAATCACTGAACTCTGGGAAGCGAGTGGCCAGGCTGCTAAGGGTGATGGTCAAAAAGAAATCCTCTGCTGGCCACCTCTGGCATCTTTCCCTGAAGGCACAAGGACCCCAAGGCAAAAGTACAAGGGTTCCAAGGGCTGTAGGGGCTTAAAAAAACCCTGTCATTTCCCCCCAGAACCCAGTGCCTGGAGCTCTCTCCTCTCCACCTCTCAGAGGGCTCCCAGCCCCTTCTGTCTCTTCTTGACACAGGAAAAAGCCAAACTCACATCGTTCTCCGAGGTCCCGCACAGGATACAGGACTTGCATTCTATGCACTGCCACTTGTAGGTCTTGACTGCCTCAGTCATATTCAAAGTGAACTGCAGACAAGTTGGGTGACCTGAAAGAAGCCAGAAGCAACGGTATTAGGACAAAAGAGTGTGACCTGGACCCCTAACACCACCAACTCCAGACACATCTTGGCAGGAGTAGGGAGGAAGGCAGGTGTGGCACTGGCTGGGAAACAGACTGGGAGTCTGAATGGGGCTCTGTTCATACCACCTCCAGTCTCGCCAGATAGAGGCCAAATGGAGAGATGGGTATTCACCTTCTTACTAAGTACCATCCAGTTCCTCTTACTCCAAGAGCCGTGTGTCCCATAGGTGTGACAAGTAGAGTAGAAAGCAGTGATCAGAGAACACTAAAAGGGATGATGTGGAGCACACAGTCCAAGGCAACCTGGGGGGAGGCATCAGCATCACCTCCCAAGCTCTAGATGAAGCTGGGGCAGGACAACTTATCAATGCTACTTGGAACTGGGACCTCCTATTCGCACTGCCTGAGGGTGTCAGGGATCACATAAGGTTTTCAGGGACAATGCTTAGGGGTAATAGGTGGTGTTTTGTGGTTCCTTGAGTCTCCAGGCCCACAGCCAAGAGATGAACAAAAGCCCAAACTCTGAACAGTCACAGAAATGCAAGAAGAAAGGAGTCTGGCAGGGAAGGCACAGGAGTGACTATCCCAGCCAATGACCAGGTCTGTCCTACAGGTGTCGTGCTAGCTAAGCCTACAGCCCAATCAGGAGAGGGACTTTAAGCTGGGACCATAGACCACACAGCCCTTGAAGGAATGCCTGAGGCTTGACCTGCCGAGCAGGACTCCATCAGCCCCCATTGAGTCTAAAGAGCAATGCCACCAATGAACAGACAGCTGGGAGCCACAAAAGGTACAGACCCTTGGCCTTCTAGATGTCAGGGAAGAGAAACTTAGATGTTGTCCCCAGGTTTCCCACTGCTGTGACCTGGACAGGCAAAGCCCACTGCTGATTCTGCTGTAAAGAATCAGCAGCTTGGCCTAGCCCAGGACCCCACCCTTCTCCAGAGCTCCCACTGCACAGAGCATTGGCCCCTTTCATATGAAGGACTTTGTTCCTTAAAGGATACTATAAACAGGGGTGGGGTTAGATTAGAGTTAGGGTCACTTCCCAAGTGTCCCTAGCCCCCAGCAGAGCCACATCCCAACAGGAAGCCCAGGCTTCCCTTTGGAAGCTTCAGAGAGCCCATCGGACCATGCTCGTTTGGGTGAAATACCAATATCTATGTTAGTACATCAGCATAAGAACCTACCAGATTTTGAACTCCCCGGGTTTCTGGGAGTGTTAGCGTAGGGGTAAATAACCAGTGGTGGGGAGACAGGAGAAAGAGACGAGACAGAAAGAAACCTGAAATTAAAACCCTGCACGGATATCCCGCGGATATTCTGGAAAACATCTCAAAGTAGGATCGAAAGAGAATACCAGCCAAGCTGTTTCCTCCACTAACCTCTCAGAGTGAAAACAGAATGGGAATAGCAGGGACATTGTCAGCTGTGGACTTGGCGGTATAGGCTATAGGTGCCCAGGTTCAACAGGACGTTGATGGAAAGGAAGGAGCTGAGATTGTGGGACATACACCCACCAAGGCAAGGTGGTTTTGTGCAGTTCCCTTGCCTTGGGTCATACCCCAGCTGTAAAGAGCCAGCTTACGCTAAGAAGAGCTCATTAACTCAACAACTGTTTCACGAGCAACTGCTAAGCTGGCTGTTATGCTAGACAGAAAAGATCTGGTGTGAGCAAGACAGCCTAAGCCCTCCAAAAAGACCTCAAATTACAAAACCCCCGTGCACAACTGTTTAATCACTATGGTGTGACTTACACCATAAAGAAAAGCTGAGTTGGCGACAAAAACCAATGGGAGCTCCTAACCAGAGAGGTCAAGGAAACCCTCCAGGGGAAGAGGCGTAAGTCTCTTCTGGGCAGATCAAAGTTAACTGGGTGGGAAGGAGAGAAGATGCCAGGTAAAGGGACCTGCATGTGCAGGCTCCGAGCAGCCAGGGGCTTTGTGAAGTAGAAGGAAGAGAAGGGCCAATGAACATGAGTGTAGTCTTCTTTGCGAAATGAGGGGACAAGAGGGCACCTGGGAGACAATGAAGCCAGACTAAATAGGCAGTTATGGCCTTTATTTAAGCATTTGGGCCTGTGAAGTCATTGAAGGTTTTCAAGCAGAGCAGAGGCTGGATGATTGTGTTTTTTAAGAAGATTCTTAGGCGTAGAGGATCTTGAGGCTGAAGATGCAGCTTTGGATCTTGGGGGTTATATACGTGCCAGATGATATAGAACTATGCAGGGGCACATATCAAACATTCACAAATGTGTATGTGCACACGAGCCTTGGAAACAATAAAACCCACAAAGGGTTTAGGAGGGCAATAGTTGTGCTATTGCATGTGGGTATCTAAGATGCTCACCACTGGGGGAAAGGCACATGGGATCACCGCCATTTCATACAAACCTATAGTTACTTTCAAACAGAAGAAAAGATCTTTTAAAATAAGAATATACAAGTGAAAATGTACATCAACAGGAAGAAAGAGGGTTGGAGGAAGGAAGGCCTGGAAAGGATTTGCTACAAGGCTGGGGAGATGTAGGGATTTTTGCCAGGATTGGTTCTGAGGCTGATGCAGCCAGCAGAAGAGAGATAGGAAGATTCCACCTAAGAGAACAATACCTAAGAAAGTGACAGTAAGTGACCCATCTGAATGCCGAGAAGGTGGGAAAGTGAGTATCTGAATGAAGACATTAGGCAGCGTGCCTTGAAACTCCCGAGATGAGGAACACCATGGGAAGAATGTGTGGCAGCCCTGGAGAAGGGGGTCCACTCTGTTCTGAGCAGTGCAGGTTGGATCAGGGAGGGGAACACAGGGTTGAAAACTGTTCACAAGACAAGTATGGACTCAAAGTAGAAATTAGGCCAGGCATGGTAGCATAGCTTTGATCCCAGCACTTGGGAGCCAGTGGCAGGAGGATCTCTCTGAGCCTCAGGCCAGCCAAGGCTACACAGAGACATTGCCTAAAAGGAAAAAGAAAAAAAACTGAAGATTGATTTTGCTAACTAGGTGGTAATTGAAAATATGAGAATCAATAAAAGTAGGAAAAAGAAAAACAAGAAAAGAAAGAAAGGGAAGAAAGGTGAAGGGATTTTTTTTTTAAATCTAGGACTAAGCTTTGAGGAATCACCTATTTAAAGACAGACAAGCTGAGGATGGAATACATGCCTATAAATGCCAGCACCAGGGAGCCTAGAGCAAGAGGATGGTGAGTTCGAGATCACCCTGGACTACATAGTAAGACCCTGGCTTCAAAATAAAAGCAATGGAGGAAAGAAAAAACAGTAAAGGAAATAGAATGGCCAGAGAGCCAAGAAGCAAATTGGGCAAGTATGGAGTGACCATAGCCAAAAGAAAATGGGTCAGCTGTGTGATACTGCAGGTTTGTCTTTGTTCCATAAAGATCCTGAAAGAGGGGGTATTGTCTATGGCCATACCATCCTGAATGTGCCCAATCTGGTCTGAATGAGGGAGTGTTGACAGATCAGCACAAATGCTGTCCTGCTAATAATAACATTCCTCATGGTGCCATCTTCCCGAGGAAGGAAGGTCAGCACATTCCATGGCCTGGAACTCAGCTGGCAGCTGCATTGGAGCCTCTGCCTGGGTGGGGCTAGGGTAGACTGTGTGGTTCCCATATCTCCAACACAGCAAATGCTAGTTATCAGTGTATTCTGTGTCTGAGTTCTCCTACAGTAGGTATGTCTAGTCTTTGACATTGCAACACGATATTGTTGTCTACGAAGTTCACTCATGAGAACTGCAAAATTGAATTACAAAAAATAAAAAAAAATGAAATCTTGATAATCTCACAATGTTTTATAATTTTTGTGTTGGACCGCATTCATAGCTATCCTAGGGCACATGTGTCCTGTGGGCCATAAATTGGACACATCTACAAGATCTACACAAACACTGTGCTATGTTCTAGGGACATTTTGGGGTGATAGCTTTAGTTAGACAAGGGAATGGTGGCAAATGGATGTTAGAAGCTCCTACTAGAAGTCTGGGGGCAGGGGAGAGGGCAGGATATTGCACAGGCATTCTCTGTGTTGTTATTTTGAGAAGGTCATTGGCTTTCCAAAGATCTTCTGATATGGAGGAGGAGACATCAGCTGCCATGCCTCCAGCCTCCAGGCTAAAACTAACCTCAGGCCCAGCTCAGACCTCAAGACACTATTCAAGCAAGAGAGGAAAATGAGGGACAGGAATGTTTCTCCTACTTTTTTTTTTTTTTTTTTTGAAAGAGCTGAGGACCGAACCCAGGGCCTTGCTCTATGCTAGGCAAGCACTCTACCACTGAGCTAAATCCCCAACCCCTCCTCCTACTTCTATACAAGGAAGGAAGAGGTGCAAAAAAGTTTAGTAGCTCTACAAACAGATCCCAAAATGAAGTCCAGAGTTAAGTTATTTGCCTGTGCCAAGTTGGCCACGCTCCAAAAACTGGAAAAAAACACTTAGCATGTAAAACTCCAAAAATACAACATCTTAGCTACCTTAGAAAGGATGTAAGAATGCACACTGTTGGGCAAAAGAGAAAGTTTCCAAGGAAGCAGTTGGAGCTTGTTTCTAAAGCCTCACTGCTGGGGCTAATTTTGTCGAGAATTAATGCTGAGGAGCAGGCACAGTCTTTCCAACCCAAGGGTTGAAGAGAAGAGAGGCATGTTGCTGGAAAGCAGTTTGCTGAGGCCCAATTACCATTTGTTTGCTCTTGAAAAGTTAACCACCACCTTTAAATGTATGTGCTTGGAAATGTTGAATTTTTCCCCCCATATCTCCAGCTTTCTAAAATTTTTAAAAATGTCCTTTTCTTTTATGCATATGAGTGGTTTTGCTGCACATATGTATATGCACCATGTGTATACAATGCCCTTGGAGGCCAGAAAAGGACATCAGAACCCTGCAACTGAAGTTACAGATGGTTGTGAGCCACCCATTGAGTTCTGGGAACTGAACCCAGGTCCTCTGCAAGAGCAGTAAGTTCTCTTAACCACTGAGCCATCTCTCCAGCCCTCCATCTTTCTTAAAGCAAAAAATACCTATACTGCTATTTAGCTCAACATATTGAAAGTTAGACAGCCAGGCAGTGGTGGCGCACGCCTTTTATCCCAGCACTCGGGAGGCAGAGGCAGTCAGATCTCTGTGAGTTCGAGGCCAGCCTGGTCTACAGAGTGAGCTCTAGGACAGCCAAGACTATTTCACAGAGAAACCCTGTCTCAAAAAAGGGAAAAAGAAAGGAAGAAGAAAGAAAGTTAGGCAGCTTACTACTAGTCCCCTTAGCGCAGTTGGTCAATGGGACATTTGTAAGATTCCAATTGCCTAAAGATTTAGAAAGTGTTGGTTGGGTATTTAGCTCAATGGTAGGATGCATGCCTAATAAATACAAGAGTTCTCATTGTCTCCAGCACAGAAAATGGCGGGCAGCAGGGAGAGGGTACAAGCTTCAGTATGTATGATTTATCCCAATAGCATCATTAAAAATCAAGTCCTTGCTGAAAGTTGAGATCCAAAAGTGAACTTGGTGTAAAGATGCGTTCCTTGTTCATACCAGTCTGCTCCCAAACAGATCTCAACCTTCCCTACAAGCTCAAACAGGAAATGTCATCCACAGCCACCTATTCAAGAGGGCTGGCCCCTGAACTAGGCTTTCAGATGATAGGGTTTGGCTTCATGGGGCTATTTCAGCAGATGGGAAGGGAAAGAAAGCCAACACAGAATGGGACATTTCTCAGACGAGGGAAGACAGACTGTGAAGATAAAGGCACAGGGTGTTCAGGATACCACAGTCTCCTGAGCTCAATAGAAAGCAAAGGTGGACCTCTGAAAGCAGGGACCACTGCCTTGCCCCTCAAAGGACAGACACATCTCCTGTCTGCACAGAACACATGTTTTTTTGTTTGTTTGTTTGTTTTTGTTTTGTTTTGTTTTCTGGAGCTGAGGATCGAACCCAGGGCCTTGCGCTTATTAGGCAAGCACCCTACCACTGAGCTAAATCCCCCACCCTGCATAGAACACATGTGCATGGGTGATGAGCATAGTCAATGGACAGCAATGAGCTTTGATGGGGTTTGAGTCAGAAGTCACATATATAAAACTCAAGGCAAAAACAGTGTTCATTTCATAACCACACCCCCCTGCTTGTATTCTCATACACAACTGTCCCCACACCTGGACACTTTAACATTTTAGGGGAAATGACATCTAAATACACCTCACTGATTAAGCTCATGTTCTGATTATGGCTTAGAAGCTAACATATGTCTTTAAGTAGTCTGTTTCATGCAGCAGACATCCCATGCAGTGAAATTCAGTTCATTTTCAATCAACCCTGGGCAAAAATAAATACACAAACTACTATGATGTTTTTCTTGTGTTATGATTCCTATTAAAAGACATTTTATTTCATTGTTGCCAATATTTAATTTGGGCTTGGTTAGGCCACATCACCAATTAAATTAAAGGTCTGGGGGTATATTATCTTTCAAGGTTTGTGCTGAAAACATAAATAAGAAGATACAAAGAAGTGTAAAGCTAGCAGGCTCTATTATTTATTCATTATGAATTTATAAACATCTAATTACATTTTATTACCTTATTTATCAATGTTGAGCTTTAAAAAACTAATTTCTCAGGAAGAGGAACCTGGATACCCAAGGTTCTCATAAAAGCACATGTAAAACTCAAGATGTGTTTGTTGGTTTGCTGTTTCATCTATAGAAATTATATGAAATGCATAGCATCACTTTTAACCTGAAGCAGTACCAAAAGCAAGTCTCCCTATGCATTCATGAAAAAATAATCTGAAGGATGGGGAGATGGCTTGGTGGGTAAAGTGCTTGGTGGGCAAGTATGAGGACCTGAGTTCAATCCCAGGCACCCCTCTAGAATAAATACAAATCCAGGTAAGGCAGTGCAGGGCTGTAATCCCAGGGCCAAGGCAAAGCTCACTGAATAATCTCTGGGGCCCATTGGTCAGTCTAGCCAGATTGGGGGAAACTTATCCAAGAAGACATCCAATGTTGGCATATGGCCTCCGATGCTGTGCACATGCACTCAAACATACCTGAACACACATACACACACACACACACACACACACACACACACACACACACACACACAATAATTTGGCTCAATTGTAAACAGTTATCCATGTTCATATACACAAAAATTATAATATTTACATATTGAAAATGCATTTAGTTTTTTTTGTTGTTGTTTTAAACTTTTTATTGATTCTTTGTCTTTTACATCCTGTATCCCAATCCCATTCATTTCCCCATCCCTTCATACCTGCCCTCTGCCCTTGCAACCTCCCCCCAAAATAAAATAAAATTTAAAAGAAAAACAAAAGTGAACAAACCAAAGTCTTAGTGTGGAAGCTGTAGTGTGGCCCAGTGAGTCACACAGTTTACCCTTTAGTCCATCCATCTTTACTTGTAAGTGCTCATTGCCATGAGTCATTGGTCTGGTTTGAGGACTCTGGCTTCTGCTACACTATCGATGCTGGGACTCCTCTTGGATATCCTGTTGTTGTCCTGTGTCATGGAGATCCTGCAGCTTTGGATCTGCAGGTCCAGCCCTTTCACCTGCTCCAACATTTCATCGTTGAGGTGGGCCAACTCACAGCCCTGGTTCTGGTCCTGGGTGGTAGCTCAATGGGTCAGGCTGCCAGCTTCCCCTCATCATCACCCCCAGGGCGAGTTCTCCAGCACTGCCCCAGCTAGCTCATCCAGTGCAGCAGGCAGCAAGGGGTAGGGACAGTGCCCCTGCTCTCATGCCCTCAGGGCGGCTCACCCACACTCATACCTCCAGGGCCAGCTCTACTGTTTTGCCCAGGCAAGGTGCAGGGACCGCTCTCCTGAGTACTGCAGTTGGCGAGGTGCAGGGACCGCTCTCCTGAGTACTGCAGTTGGCGAGGTACAGGGACTGTTCTCCTGGTCTTGTGCCCCAGAAGCCAACTCTCCCACCTGCCGTAGATGGGATCTTTCCCTCACCCTTGCCACCACATGGCAGAGACAAGGGGGGTGGGTCAGTTCATTTGTACCCTCCATATATATATATAGTTTTAATGAAAGAGTTTTATATAAAGAATAATCAAGTCTAAATAAAAACACTAAGTCATTCAAGAAAAATTGTAATTTGATATCCTTGGGAACAGAACTCATTCAGTCAGGCCCATTCATTCTCTCTTCCTGCCTTAGTCCCTCTCCCCCTCACTTTGCTTCTCCACTTTGACACCCAGCCTACCAGATGGAAGGGAGGAGGCTCTGAGTCTTTGCTTTCAATCTGTAAAGGAGCGAACCACTTCCGTGCAGCCAAGACTCCAAACTCTTGGAGAGCTGGGACATAGCTCAGAGATCAAGGTACTTGCCTAAAATGTGCTAGGGCCTGGCTTCACTTCCCCCCAGCACCACACACACTTAACAGTCCATAGGTATGTGGTGCTGGGGGTGGGGGCGATAATTTTTCTTCAGGGTTCGGCCACTGGTAGTTTGAGCATACACATGTAGACAGATAGCACATGTTGGATTATTTTTTTAAAAAGGAAAATGAAAACATGAAGATGGGAGGCACATGTTGGGGACTGGACAGACTGTGAGAAGAGAGATGGGCGCAGAGATGATCAAAACACATTGTAGGAAATTGTCAAAGAATAAATATTTTTTAAAAAAAAAATTTTTTTAAGAGCCCAACCTCTTTCCACATATATTACTACAGGCGTTTTCACAGATACTTTCTTCTCATGGATTATTTCTCGAGGCCTGCTCTGTTCATCTTTTGTAGTGGTCCACGGGCTCACCTCTGTGTGCCCCAGATGTTACTTCTGCGGCTTGAGACTCCTGCAAACTGATGACCACAATGAAATGGTACTCTAGAGGCCCCTGAACGGGTCCCCTTTTTTCTGACCATTTTTCATGTGCTTCAAAGAAGACAAAGAAGAGAAAGGGCGTGGAAAGGGCAAAGACCAAGCAAACAAAAATGCATTAAAAATAAATGACGGTGTGAGCTGTGGCTGGCTGCCTTTTGCTCAGGCAAAACACCTTACTGTGTGGCAACTTCATCTCATCTTAGAGGTCAGCTAATCCTTGCCCTCAAGCTGGCAAGCCGTACAGCACCCAGGCATCACGTGACACAGAAGCCAGAAGGTTTGTTACACCAGTTGTTCCTATAAATACCACACCTAGCACGTTCATGCAACACCATCAGGCACCTCTGGTGGGCCCAGCAGCTGACAGCTTATGAACCCTTCTCAAATGGCCTGAGAAACTCCCTGTTTTCACGGTCACATACGGTACAAGATGGAGTCTCCTAGAAATTGCTGTATACCCATCTATAAACCCAAGGGCACTGGGGTTGGTCCCCTCAGAGTGAAATGATGGGATGGGAAAGCCTTGACCAGGGTTTATGTGACTTATTTCATTGGTCCAATTTGGGGCCAAGGCACAGCATTTGAGAAGTACCCAGTTGCAGTAAGGACTCCACTGCTCCTAACTAGCCATATATAATAGCTGAGGGTCAGAGACACCTGTTTGTTTATTCTTTTGATAGCTTTTGTTGGATAAATATATGCGACAGCACTCTTTTGGGTACTGGGGACATACGAGCGAGGTAAAACAAGCTCTTGGCTCATGAAACAACTGTTGCAATTTCAGATATGTGGCAGCAGCCAAGTCTTTTAGACAAGTCACTTTGCCTCTCTGGGCATTATATTTCTGATATATTAATTTAGAGGATTGTAATATGTGGACCATGAATCTGTGGCTCACTCTATGCTACTCATACAAGATAAATTTAGAGATAACTATTGATCCTAAATTACCTATCTTTTTGGAGAAGAAGGAAAAAAAAAAAGCCTGCTAGAACTTGCTGGATAAAACACAAAGTGAAAAGAAGAAATTAAAACAGCCAATAAGTGCTACTAGAATTCATGTCGACAAACCCAGCCCAACACCAACACCAAATACAGCCATGACAAAAATCCCTAGAAATTAAAAAGCCCTAGAATGTGGTGGGATATCTGTACACTGTGTGGCAGTGTAGTGCTGTGATCCATGTAATAAAAACCTGAACTGCCAATAGCTAGGCAGGAGGTACTGGTGGGACTTCTGGGCAGAGAGAGGGAATGAAATACAGGATGAATCTAGGCAGGAGAGGGATGTCAGAAGACACAGAAGAAGCGGGATGGACGGTGTGTGACAGAATGTAGATGAATAGAAATGGGTTGATTTAAGTTCTAAGAGCTAGTTAAAAACAAGCCCAAGACCAAGCTCTCATAATTAGTAATAAGTCGTTAACTGTGAGCTGGTAGCCCAAAGGAAAGTCTGACTACACTAGAAATCCAAAGCATTTCCCGTCAATCACTCCACTCTTCCCATGAGGTAGGTTGGGCCTGCGAATATGAACTCTCTGGGATCTGCAGCAGACTAAAGTCTTGAGCAAGGTTCACTCTATGGGGACTTTTAGATCTGGGTTGAGGTAGTTGTGTGTGACAGCAGGAAGACACAGCTAGCCGGGGAATGAGAGAATGATGACATCAATAGATGTGATTCAGCTACGTCTTTCCACTTCTTCACCAGAATTGTAAGCTTTGGACTACCATCTGCCAGAGTGATGTGTGCCCCCAGTAGTGTGTGGAGGCCATGCTGAATCATTACCCAGAGCCTACCATCAATCTCAGATGCAAATCTTTAATATTGGTTATGCATTTCAGGCCCCTCTAGATATCAGGAGCAGCAACCAGCCATGGGCCTGGGCTAAAGACTCCTGGATTTTCTAGAAATGTGAGCCCAAAGAAGAAATTAATTGCTATGCTTCCTGCTGCCCTGAGTAGACCCAGGAGGGCTGATATCTGTAATTAATGGCTCACTGATGGGAAAGAGTGATTAGTCAACTCTTGATTGCCTGGGATCCTCTAATCAGGACTGTCCAGGAAGTAGAAGACGGATTCATGAGTGGTTTAAGTTCTTGAGCCATCTGAGAACTCTGAGTAGTACTTCCATTTTTCTATCAAAGATATTTCATAGAGTTGTGCCAGGTCAAATGGGAAATGGATGCTCTTTTGCAAAGACTGAGAGACAATCACGGAAGGGCCTGGGAATAGAGGATGGTTAGTATGAGTTTCAATACTTCATTTTACATTTTAAACTAATTGTGACCTAATTTTATGGTTCTGACTTTGTAATCTATTTCATTGTTATCAGAGTCTGGGTGGGGGGGGGGGGACTCCATTACATTTGACCAAATCCAATGAGCAGGTTCTCTGAGACAGGAACCGTACCTAGGGCTTACGTTTTTTAATGAGACATGAATCCTATCATGGAGAGCTCAGTTTAGTAGGTGCGGAAGGTAGTCTCAAGAATTCTACCAGGCAGTCTCACCCCTCATCTCACAGTCTTGTGTCTCTC